>NC_041383.1:160466070-160529079 GCF_002162155.2 Triticum dicoccoides | reverse complement strand
GCGGCGGGCGGCGGCCGGCCGGGTCGGGCGCGGGGCGCGCGGCCGAGCGCGGCGGTGGAGGGCGCGTGGGCAGGGCGGGCCTCGCGCGGGCTGCGCGGGCCGGCGGCGGCGGCGGAGGGCGGAGTGCCACGTGGCACGTCGCGGTTGGGTGGGGCGGAGAGGCGGACGGGTCCGGCTGCGGCCGGACGTGTCCGGTGGCGGCGGGGACGAATCTGCTAGGGTTTGCCCGTGAATTTCGGGGGAGGGATCTATATATAGAGGTAGAGGGAGGTAGGAGTGTCCAAATGAGGTGTAGTTTTCGCCCACATGATCATGATCGAACGACCGAGAGCATGGAGGGGAGTTAGATGGGTTATTGGGCTGTTTTGGAGTGGTGTTGGGCTGCAACTCAAAAGAGGCCTTTGCGGGAGTGCGGTTAACTGTTGGAGTACCAAACGAGCTCCAAATGATCCGAAACTTGATAGGTGGTCTACCGGTGCTATACCAAGGCCACTTGGCAAGGCTGGGTCCATTCCGAGAATGTTCAACACCCGCACACGAAAGGAGACAAGAGGGGTGCGCCGGTGCATGTGGGAGTGTCGGATTGCGAAACGGACAACGGGGAAAATGCTCGAATGCATGAGACGAACACGTATGCAAATGAGATGCACATGATGACATGATATGATATACATGACATGAATAAAATGCAAACCAAAAGACAAAACCCAACCACGGAGGGAATATCATATCACATAGCCGAAAATGGTAAGAGTTGGAGTTACAAAGACGGAAAGTTACATCCGGGGTGTTACAGCCAGACTGTGGCACTATTTTCTTTCCTCGTGCTAGGGATCCCTGGCTCCCTCCGACAGTACCAAAAATATGCAACAATGTTTATATAAATCTTATTATTGGAGATTGCATATGTTTTGTTCTTATCAGCATGAATCGCACATCAATGATGTCTTGTTACTTTTTAGATTTCCATAGCTAGAAAACATCGACAAGTTTCTCTAAACCGCTAGGGCACGCAACACATATGAAATACATTAGCGGCAAACAATCATAGTGACTTTGTTTGAGTATTTGTGTTTTTCTTTGTTTGTACAATTCATAATTAAATTTAAAAATGTAGATTAATTGCATTTGTTGTTTCCTAGTTTTCCGTTCCCACCCATGGTACTATACTGTGATCAAAATACATATGTGTGTCTTTGCTTAAATGAAATGTATTTTGGTTGTTTAATGCACAAAACTCCCACTTGCTTGGGTCTCGTGTTGATGAATTGGCTAGCTCGCTAGTTGTTATCCACCGTGTGATTTGAGACATCTATGTCTTGTGTTGAAACAATATGCCTGGTCGGTTGCTTAGAAGCATTGTATATGTTTTAGTGAATATATTTGTGTTGTCGATCTCCCCAATCAATACTTAAGGGTTGCTTACAACATGTTTTGTGTCCTTCTACAACCATAACCAAATCTTCCTCTGTCACTGCACAAGTTGCCATCCTTCGCCCTCCAAGCATCGATTACCATATTTTTCTTGGTATGAACAACTCTCCTTCTCAACATACGGGGTGGGGGGCTTGCGTTTCTCCCTATGGTACTCGGTAGACCCCCTTCCTATTTCATTGGCGTTTTCAACCTGCCAAAATTTATAGTACAGCAACCGGATACAAGGAGACCTCACTTCTTTCGGTCCAATGACAATACTTGCCCATGGGATAAATATCTTGCAGCATGGGATAAAGTTTACCTGGCAGAGCTTTCATGTGGTCTTGGTGTTAAAAATTTATTCCACAAAATCTTTGCATTCTATTGAAATTGCCTACAAATTCCTCCACTCTCCATACCTGCCCTACAAGCAATGGATACTTATCACTCACCTTACTCGGTTAGCTCTGAGAACCATGCTTCTTACTTTTGGCAAGACTAATGGCTCCTACGCGAGCCGCTTGCCACTCCTTCCCTTGCCATTTTCTCACCCCACCTAAACCAAAATGCTTTTGTAGCAACTATTTCCTTGGGGGATCGATCGATCCTCGCGTAGCCGATATACCATAGTTTTGGGCAATGAGCTATATTTTTGTGTGTGCTTTTGCTGCTGGTTATCTTCCATGAAGGGGCGATGTCTGAACGATCATGCCTGAGAGGACCTTTCACCACTAAAGGTTCCTACGTGGCAATAGCATCACAAATGATGTTGTGTGAGGTTGAACACAATTGGACATCTTGTGTGCCGACGCGCATTGATGTCTTTGCCTCATGTTCCTGCACACAAATCGCTTCAACATGCGCTCAAATCTCAAGTGCAAAAAAAAAACTAGATTAATACTCCTCCCCGATGTGTGAAATGGTGCAGGAACCCCAAAACCATGTCTTCTTCAAATGCAGCCTCACAAACTCGATTTGGAAAAAGGTGGTCCGTGCCCACATTGTAACCAATCAACGATCTCTCATGGGCTCTACAACCCCTCAGCTACTCGATGCACTAAAACCCTTTGTCGTACTCATGATGATTTCAAAGTGTTGGGTTGCGTGAAGTGTGAAAGTCTTTCGTCAATAGGATTTAGCCCCGAATGATGTAATGCAAATGTTCTCTCTTGTTCCACCTTCTGGACAAATATGCTAAAAAGCTGAGCTCGAAGATCACTTCAATCTGGGCATGAGTTTCTTTCCTCGCATTTGTGCAAATTTGGAATTGAATTAAGGTGGGGATTCTGCCCTCCCCACCCCCAC
Source organism: Triticum dicoccoides (assembly GCF_002162155.2). Lineage (NCBI taxonomy): Eukaryota > Viridiplantae > Streptophyta > Magnoliopsida > Poales > Poaceae > Triticum > Triticum dicoccoides. The sequence continues at coordinate 160,526,358 of NC_041383.1, read as the reverse complement.
CCCTACCACGGAAGTTTCAAAAAATGTGACAATGTTTATATAGATCATATTATTTGAATAACCTATGTTTCGTTCTTATCCACCTAAGTCATACATTCCATTAATCATGCATAGAAGTTTTTCCTAAAATAAAATCATGAAATTGAAGGTTGTCTCTTTGCAACTATACCAATAATTTTAACTAAGCAACCGAGGATTGTTTTGCATGTCATCAAGTTTCTTTGGTAGAATGCCTAGTACCCCACCCAATGAACCAACCACAACACCCCCCTCTCACGTGAAAGTTTCAAAAAATATGTGAAAATGTTTATATATATATATCATATTATTTGAATAGCATATGTTTCGTGCTTGTCAAGCTAAGTTATAAATTCTATGATACGGGGTTACTTTTCAGATTTTAGTAGCTAAAAAATATGAGAAGTATGCATAGTTTTTCCTAAAATAAAATCATGAAACCGAGGGCTATTAGTTTGCAACTAGACCAATTATATTAATTAAGCAATCGAGTATTGTTTAGCATGCCATCATCTTTCTTTCGCAGAATGCCTGGTATGCATGTTGTTGCATTCATGTTGTTTGTTGATCATCGCACATATTTTATGAACGTTGAGGATAAAATAGTATTCATGTATTTAAAAGATGTATTTTATCTAAATGCTTCGTGACATGGCTACATTTCTCATTCAAAATTTGCACCCATACAAAACATCAATGTTGTGCATATCTTTTGGATACGGATACCGAAATAGTTTAAACACATAAAAATAGTGTGCATTCATTATTGAGGAAACAATCTTTGTGTCAATGCTTAGTCATGTGGCTACATAAATTTTAGATGCACGTAAAAATATCAATGAGACACGCATGTGAGTCTCTTCACATGGGGTTGCGGGGGAGGGCGTGTGCCTACATAAAGGGAAACATTGCTTCTTATAGTCCAATGACGATACTACCTTCTGTGTCTAAATGCCTTGCAACATAGGATAAAAGTTTGCATGTGGTCTTGGTGTTAACAACATTCTTGCACAAATTTTTTCCTTCTCGACTACGATTCTTACTCAATGTGTGGCGTTGTGTCGGGATCGCAAAACCATTTTTTTCCAATGCAACTCTGACAGACTGGATATGGCAAAATGTGGCCACCGTGCCCACTTTCCAACCAAATCAATTATGTATGGATGGGCTCTGCGACCCCTCGGCTACCCCATGCACTAAAATCTTTCGTCTTGCTCATGTTGCTTTGTAAAATTTTGGACGTGAGAAATGTGAAAGTCTTCCATCAGCATGATTTAGCCCCGAATGATGTAATAATGAATGCTCTCTTTTATTTTAGCTTGTCTAAAGTTGAACTCAAAGATCCATGCCAGACTATGGCACTATTTTCTTTCCTCGTGTTAGGGATCCCCACCCCCTCTGAAAATTCTAAAAAATACGTGACAATGTTCATATAGATCATATTATTTGAGATTGGATATGTTTTGTTCTTATCGGCATGAGTCACACAATCCGCGATGCCTATTTTCTTTCTAAATTTCTGTAGCTAGAACATATTGATAGGTTCCTCTAAACCGCTAGGGGCACACAACACATATGAAATACATTAGCGGCAAACAATCATAATGACTTTGTTTGGGTATTTGTATTTGTATTTCTTTGTACGATGCACAATTAGACTTAAATATGTAGATTAATTGCATTTGTTGTTTCCTAGTTTTTCCTGCCCACCCATGGTGCAAACTCTAATCCAAATACATATGTGCGTATTGGCTTAACTGAAATGTGTTTAGATTGTTTAATGCACAAAACTCCCACTTGGTGGGGTCTCATGTTGATTAATTGGCTACCTTGGTAGTTATCATTCACCGTGTGATTGGAGACATCTGTTTCTTGTTTTGAAATGATAAGCTTGGTCAGTTGCTTAAAACAATTGTATATGTTTTAGTGAATATGTTTTTCTTGGCGATTTCTCCTCCCCAATAATTACTTTAGCTTTTGTTTAAAACATGCTTTGCGTCCTTTCACAACCATAACCCAATGTTCCTTTGTCACCGCACAAGTTGCCCTCCTCCTCCTCCCTCCAACAATCAAAATTTTAACACATTTATCTTGGGATTGACACTTAATGTGTGTGTGTGTGTGGGGGGGGCTTGTGTTTCTCCATGCGATACTAGGTAGACTCCCTATTTCATGGGCGTTTTTAACCTGCCAAAATTTATAGTAGAACAACCAGATACAAGGAGATGCTGCTTCATCCGATCAAATGACAATACTTGCTCATAGGTTAAATGCCTTGCGGCGTGGGATAAAGTTTGCATGATAGAGCTATAATGTGGTCTCGGTGTTAAAACATTATTGCACAAAATCGTTACGTTCTACTGAAATTGCCTACAAGTTGCTACACACTCCGTACCTTCCCTAGAATCAATGGATACTTCATCACTCACCTTACCCGGTTAGCTTTGGAAACCATGCTTCTTACCTAGCTATATTAGTACACAAAAACCCTTCACGCAGTGCACTGAATCACCCAATGTCAGATAAAAGATGGCTGTTCTACTTACTTTTGGCTAGACCGGTGGCTTTTACCCGAGCCGCTTGCCACTCCTTCCCTTCCATTTCCTCACACCATGTAAAGCATAATGCTTTTGCAACAACTATTTTCCTTATGGGATGGATCGATCCTTGTGTAGCCGGCTGACCATGGTTGTGGGCAACAAGTTGTATTCTTTGTGAGTGCTTTGCTCAGGTTATCTTCTACGAAGGGGATGATGTCAGAATGGTCATGCCTAAGAGGACCTTTCATCGCTAAAGGTGCTTATGCGGCACTAGCATCGCAAATGCTGCTACCCAAGCTTGAACACAACTAGACATCATGTGTACCAACGCACATTGATGCCTTCGACTCGTGTTGCTGCACACATATCGATTCAACATGTGCCCAAACGTCAAGTGCAAAACAATCTTGACTTATACTCCCGCATGATGTGTGAAAGGGTGCAGGAGTACCGAAACCAACTCTTCTTCAAATGCAGCTCCGGCAACTTGATTTGGCAAAAGGTGGCCATGTGCCCACTTTCTAGCCAATCAGTGATCCCTGATGGCCTCTGCGACCCCTCAGCTATTCGATGCACTAAAACTATTTGTCTTACTTGTGGTGCTTTTGAATTTTTGAGTTGTGAGAAACACGAAAGTCTTCTGTTAGTAGTAGCCCCCAAATGATGTAATGAGAATGTTCTATCTGATTCCACCTTATGGACAAATCTCCTAGAAAAGTTGAGCTCGAAGGTCACGCCAAACTGTGGTGTGAGTTTCTTTCCTCGTGTTCACACAAATTTGGAATTGAATTAAGGCGGGAATTCTGCCCTCCGCACACAACCACCTACCATGTGCAAGTTTTTTTTAAAAAGTGTCAATGTTTATATAGATCATATTATTCGAATAGCATATATTTCATTCTTATCAACTTAAGTCGTACATTTCATGATGTCTGGTTACTTTTTAGATTTTAGTAACTAAAAAATATCAGAATTATGAATATATAGTTTTTCCTAAATAAATGATGCAAGTGAAGGTTGTCTCTTTGCAACAAGACCAATCATCTTAATCAAGCAATCGAGGGTTATTTAGCATGCCATCAAGTTTCTTTGGTAGAATGTCTAGTATGCACGTGGTTGCATTCATGTTGTTGGTTAATCATCATACAAATTATATAAATTTTAAATGACTAAAATGGTTTTCATGTATTTAAAATGATGTATTTTATCTAAATGCTTTGTGACAGGCTACATTTCTCATTCAAAATTTACACCCATACAAAACATCAATGTTGTGCGTATCATATGGATACGGGACCAGAATAGTTTAAACATATAAAAATAGTGTGCATTCATTATTGAGGAAACAATATTTGTGTAAATTCTTAACCATGTGGCTACATAAATTTTACACGCATGCAAACGTATCAATGAGACATGCACATTTTGGATGTAGAACTGGAAGAAAGGGATTTGATCTACCTTGTCCCATATAAAAATATAAAATTTATCCAAAAATGCTATAATAAAAAAATTAGGTGTATATGATTGTCTATGTTGTTACATTTCTCATTTTGAAAGTTACACACATGCAAACATATCAACCGGATGTACATGTTTTGGATGTGGGACTATAAATATATGAATTCCTTCTCCTTTTTTAGAATATATTTTAGACATAAAAGTATGTCACAAGACAATGTACTAAACTAAGAGAACACGAGAAAATATGGCTAATATATATATATATATATATATATATATATATATATATATATATGTGGTTTCTTAGTGTGCAACATTGCCGCTTATTGTGGGTAGGGGTGGGGTGGGCTGTCTCATGTTAATGAATTAGCTAGCTCAATAGTTGTCATCCACCCTCTTATATGGGAAATCTTCGTCTTGAATTAGGAGGTTATGCTTGGTTGGTTACCTATTTTTAGATATATTTTCAGTGGATACAATGATTTCTCCTCTCCCTTGTTTGTGAATGGATAATTGCTTTTATTAAGAAATATTGTCAATGAATTTTAAGTGATAATATTTATATAGATCATATTATTTGAGATCACCCATGTTTCATTCTTATCAAATACAATCACAACATCCCATGCGGTGTGGTTAACTTGGATATTTTAGTTAAAATATTGACAATTGTGCATAGATAATTTCTCATTTTAAAAATCATCAAAGTAAAAAAGGCTACCTCTTTTCAACTAAGCCAGCCATCTTAATCATGCAATTGAGGAATATTAGCATGCCATCCACTGTGTTTGGGGTGTGTTTTGGTGACTCGCAGCATTTGTGGCCTGCTTAGATAATGTAGGCTGAAAACCATGTTTTGCACCTAGTTTGGTTGCGTAGAAAACCCCAAACTGCATTAGAGGTGAACCAGTAGTACACCGTTTGGTTGAAAGCATATGCTACCCAGATGCAATGTATTGTTATTTGGTTACGAGTGTCGGTGTCAAAACCGTCGGATCTCGGGTAGGGGATCCCGAGCTGTGGATCTAGGATTGTTGGGGGTACAAGGGACGGTGAACACGGTGTTTACCCAAGTTCGGGCCCTCTCGAAGAGGTAAAACCCTATGTCCTGCTTGATTGTATTTGATGTATGGTATGGTTACAGAGCAGATCTACCTCGAGATCAGGCGAGCTAAACCCTAAGGTGATGAGGTGATGGATGTACCTCTAGCCCTAAAGCCCCGAACCTTCTGGTTTATATAGACACCAGTAGGGTTAGGGTTACATGCGATCTGTTACAATGAAGAAAAGATCGTGTTAATCCTAACTTGGAGGGCACACCACGACTCCAAAGATTTCTTGTCTGGTCATGGGTCCGCACTCTGGCCTGGCCCTATATTGGCCGAACAATCCGGCCCATATGTAGTAGGTCGACGGCCCGAGGACCCCTTAGTCCTGGACTTCCTCAGTAGCCCCCGAAGTAGCCACCAACGCCAGGGCTGGTGTCCAGCATCCGCACATTCTATGGTCTTTGACTTGCGAGGCAAGTTCTTCATCCTATCGTGTGTGTGCTCAGAGTTGAGTGGTGTCCAGGATCCAGAGTGTTTTACTTTACTTGGCCTCGAAGGCCAAAGTGCTCTTAGTGTGAATAGTGCCCATGTCTAACAACTTTTATCGAAGAGCCGCGTCCGGTCAGAACACCGAACGGTTAGAGTTTCCCGATGCGCGGCTCAAGGCCACCCCTCCATTGGCACGTCTCATCAAGGCAGAGATCGTGCTAAGTTTTTTAGGGGATATGATCAATGATTTTCATTCCCGTGCCCACGCATAACATCGCAAGCATATCGGGAAGTGGAGAAGCCCATAGTATGAAAAAGGGGGCGCTTGGCTCCTCTGCGGCTTATAAAGAGGGGGAATTGGCTACAGTTAATGCCTCACTCCCTCTTCCACCTCCCGCCACTGTCCTTGCAATCTTCGGAGCTCTAGCGCCCCGCTTCGCTATTCCGCGACGATTCCCTTTCAACTCCTCCCTAGCCCCAACCATAACCGGATCTGGCACAAATGGCAAGTGGGACGCCTCCATCGTCACCAACGACGACATCGTGGAGCTGAAGCGGGCCGGCCGACATCGCCCATCGAGCCCCAGAAGAGGGCCAAATCATCCCCACGCCCAAGCTAGGCGAGAGGGTTGTATTCCTCCCTCATTTTTTCCGGGGGTTGGGATTCTCGCTACACCCCTTCGTATGCGGATTGATGTTCTTGTATGGGCTAGATTTCCATGATCTAGCCCCCAATTCCCTCCTCCACATGTCTACCTTCATCATCGTTTGCGAGGCTCTTCCATGGGTCCAGCCGCACTTTGGCCTATGGCTGAAGATTTTCAATGTCAAGCCGAAGGTGGTCGGCGGCGCTGAGGCGGACTGTGGCAGAGCGATGATTAGCAAGCTCACCCGAGTCCAATGGCCGGAGGGCACGTTCATCGACACCGTCAAGGAGTGACAAAAAGAATCGTTCTACATAACAAAGCCAAGGGACGCGGCCTGGACGACATCCCCCAAGTTTAGATCCAGACCCCCAGCAAGGCTGACCTCGTGGACCAAGAAAGGTCTTGATTGGGGATCCGCTGATGAGGTAAAGATGCTACAGAAGCGTGTGTCCAACGTAATGGAGACCAGAGCCAAACTGACTAACATAGTTCAGATAATGCTCCGTCGTTGTCTCCTACCTTGCCAGCAGAGGGCGAGTCCTATGTGGACTTACAAACCCGAAGACCTGACCACCGTGTCGCACCTCTTCGGCACCACCCAAAACAAGGTGTGGGGTTTGTTTTTCAAGCCTTAGAAGGGGTGGTCGGCCGAGAAAGAAGACATTGGTCTTGACGCTGCAAACCCTCTGAGGAAGGAAATTAATCCTTTGCCCAACGTGTATTCGGGTGTTCATACTGTCTAGAGTTCGGTCTAAGTCCCATTTTGTTGCTTTAACATGGCTGGCTAGAGAAGGCCAAGAAGATTAGTGGCCCAACTCCACTTCCTGAAGAGCCTCAATCAACTCAGCTGGGGGAGCTTGATACGTCCATTTTGCATCATGCTTTTATATCGATATTTATTGCATTATGGACTGCTATTACACGTTATGGCACAATACTTATGGATATTCTCTCTTATTTTACAAGGTTTACATGAAGAGGGAGAATGCCGGCAACTGGAATTCTGGGCTGGAAAAGGAGCAAATATTAGAGACCTATTCTGCACAGCTTCAAAAGTCCTGAAACTCCATGAAAGTCATTATTGGAATTAATGATAAATATTCAGCGGAAGAAGTACCAGAGGGGGCCCACACCCTGGCCACGAGGGTGGGGGCACGCCCTACCCCCTGGGAGCGCCCCCCTGCCTCGTGGGCCACCTGGTAGCCCTCCGGTGCCCATCTTCTGCTATATGAAGTCTTTTACCCTGAAAAAATCATAAACAAGCTTACAGGATGAAACTCCACCACCACAAGGCGGAACCAATCTAGGGCTCCGGCGGAGCTGTTCTACCGGGGAAACTTCCCTTCGGGAGGGGGAAGTCATCATCATCATCATCACCAACGATCCTCTCATCAGGAGGGGGTCAATCTCCATCAACATCTTCACCAGCACCATCTCCTCTCAAACCCTAGTTCATCTCTTGTATCCAATCTTTGTACCAAAACCTCATATTGGTACCTGTGGGTTGCTAGTAGTGTTGATTACTCCTTGTAGTTGATGCTAGTTGGTTTATTTGGTGGAAGATCATATGTTCAGATCCTTAATGCATATTAATACCCCTCTGATTATGAACATGAATATGCTTTGTGAGTAGTTACGTTTGTTCCTGAGGACATGGGTGAAGTCTTGCTATTAGTAGTCATGTGAATTTGGTATTCGTTAGATATTTTGATGAGATGTATGTTGTCTATTCTCTAGTGGTGTTATGTGAACGTCGACTACATGAAAATTCACCATTGTTTGGGCCTAGAGGAAGCCATTGGGAAGTAATAAGTAGATGATGAGTTGCTAGAGTGACAGAAGCTTAAACCCTAGTTTATGCATTGCTTCGTATGGGGCTGATTTGGATCCATATGTTTCATGCTATGGTTAGTGTCGGTGTCAAAACCAACGGATCTCGGGTAGGGGGTCCCGAACTGTGCGTCTAAGGCTAATGGTAATAGGATAAGGGGGACAAAATATTTACCCAGGTTCGGGCCCTCTCGATGGAGGTAATACCCTACTTCCTGCTTGATTGATCTAATGATATGAGTATTACAAGAGTTGATCTACCACGAGATCGTAGAGGCTAAACCCTAGAAGCTAGCCTATGATTATGATTGTTCTTGTCCTATGGACTAAACCCTCCGGTTTATATAGACACCGGAGGGGGCTAGGGTTACACAGAGTCGGTTACAGAGAAGGAGATCTACATATCCGAATTGCCAAGCTTGCCTTCCACGCAAAGGAGAGTCCCACCCAGACACGGGATGAAGTCTTCAATCTTGTATCTTCATAGTCCAACAGTTCGGCCACAGTATATAGTCCGGCTGTCCGAGGACCCCCTAATCCAGGACTCCCTCAGTAGCCCCTGAACCAGGCTTCAATGACGATGAGTCCGGCGCGCAGATTGTCTTCGGCATTGCAACTCGGGTTCCTTCTCCGAATACTCCATAGTAGATTTTAAACACAAGGATTGTGTCCGGCTCTGCAAAACAAATTCCACATACCACCGTAGAGAGTACAATAATCCACAAATCTAATCTGCTGACAATTTTTCATAGTGTGCCATCATGCTGCGGCCCGGTCACTATTCGAATCGTTTTTCTCAACCTGCTGCTGCACATCTTGCGAGGCGGTTTTATTGGCACGTCTTGTCGAAGCAGAGATCGTGTTCCCCTTATCACGGGATTTCAATAAAGGTGTGGGTAACACAACCGCGCCATCAATCGCGGCGCTTGGGGAATAAGCGAGTTTACCAGGCAAGTGGGGAGGCGCATGATCCCTGCTGCCTTTATAAGGAGATAAGGATTCCTCTTTTTCACCCACGCCTTCTTCTTCCCCTGCTCATCCATTCTCGCACGCTTGAGCTCCAGCGCCCAAGTTCTCACCTTCTCCGTAGAGCCATTCTAAACATGTCCGGACTGGGAGGTAAGTGGATGGTCTCCTCCGTTACGCAGGAGGACATTACGAAGCTCCAGGAGGCCGGATACCTGGCCGTAAACATCACACACCGGCTCCCGGACGCAGGGCACATCGTACCTGTTGGAAATATGCCCTAGAGGCAATAATAAAATGGTTATTATTATATTTTCTTGTTCATGATAATTGTCTATTGTTCATGCTATAATTGTATTGACCGAAAACCGTAATACATGTGTGAATACATAGACCACAACATGTCCCTAGTGAGCCTCTAGTTGACTAGCTTGTTGATCAACAGATGGTCATGGTTTCCTGACTATGGACATTGGATGTCATTGATAATGGGATCACATCATTAGGAGAATGATGTGATGGACAAGACCCAATCCTAAGCATATCACAAGATCGTGTAGTTCATTTGCTAAAGCTTTTCTAATGTCAAGCATCATTTCCTTAGACCATGATACCGTAGGAATGCTTTGGGTGTACTAAACGTCACAACGTAACTGTGTGGCTATAAAGGTGCACTACAGGTATCTCCGAAAGTGTCTGTTGGGTTGGCACGGATCGAGACTAGGATTTATCACTCCGTATGACAGAGAGGTATCTCTGGGCCCAATCGGTAATGCATCATCATAATGAGCTCAATGTGACTAAGTAGTTGGTCACGGGATCATGCATTACGGAACGAGTAAAGTGACTTGCTGGTAACGAGATTGAATGAGGTATTGGGATACCAATGATCGAATCTCGGGCAAGTAACGTACCTATTGACAAAGGGAATTGTATACGGGATTACTTGAATCCTCGACATCGTGGTTCATCCGATGAGATCATCGTGGAGCATGTGGGAGCCAACATGGGTATCCAGATCCCGTTGTTGGTTATTGGCTAGAGAGCTGTCTCGGTCATGTCTGCATGATTCCCGAACCCGTAGGGTCTACACACTTAAGGTTCGATGACGCTAGGGTTATAAGGAAGATTAGTATGTGATTACCGAATGTTGTTCGGAGTCCCGGATGAGATCCGGGACATCACGAGGAGTTTCAGAATGGTCTGGAGGTGAAGATTTATATATGGGAAGTCATCATACGGTCACCGGAAATATTTGGGGGTATACGAGTATTGTACTAGAACCATCGGAGGGGTTCCGGGGGTCCACCGGGAGGGTCCACCTGCCCCAGAGGGCCTTATGGACTGTAGGTGGAAGGGAACCAGCCCCAAGTGAGCTGGGCGCCACCCCCCTTAGGGCCCATGCGCCTAGGGTTGGGGGGGAACCCTAAAAGCCCCCCCTTGGCTTGGGGGGCAAGCCCCCTCCCCCCTTGGCCGCCGTCCCCCCTCTAGATCCCATCTAGAGGTGCCGACCCCCTTTCCCCTTCTCCCTATAAATAGAGGGGTAGAGGGAGGGGTGCAGCACCACATCCAAGGCGCAGCCCCTCCCCTCCCCAACACCTCTCCTCCTCCGCTTGAGCTTGGCGAAGCCCTGCCGGAGAACTGCCACTCCATCACCACCACGCCGTCGTGCTGATGCTGGAGCCATCTTCCTCAACCTCTCCCTCCTCCTTGCTGGATCAAGGAGCAGGAGACGTCGTCGGGCTGCACGTGTGTTGAACGTGGAGGTGCCATTGTTCGGCGCTTAGATCGGAACCCGTCGCGATCTGAATCGCTTCGAGTACGACTCCTTCATCCGTGTTCTTGCAACGCTTCCGTCTCGCAATCTTCAAGGGTATGAAGATGTACTCCCCTCTCTCTCATTGCTAGTTACTCCATAGATTGATCTTGTGATGCGTAGAAAATTTTAATTTCTGCAACGATCCCCAACAGTGGCATCATGAGCTAAGTCTATGCGTAGTTTCTATGCACGAGTAGAACACAAGTTTGTTGTGGGCGTCGATTTTGTCAATTTACTTGCCACTACTAGTCTTATCTTGATTTGGCGGCATAGTGGGATGAAGCGGCCCGGACCAACCTTACACGTACGCTTACGTGAGACAGGTTCCACCGACTGACATGCACTAGTTGCATAAGGTGGCTAGCGGGTGTCTGTCTCTCCCACTTTAGTCGGATCGGATTCGATGAAAAGGGTCCTTATGAAGGGTAAATAGCAATTGGCATATCACATTGTGGTTTTGGCGTAGGTAAGAAGCGTTCTTGCTAGAAACCCATAGCAGCCACGTAAAAACATGCAACAACAATTAGAGGACGTCTAACTTGTTCTTGCAGCATATGCCGTGTGATGTGATATGGCCAAAGGATGTGATGAATGAAATATATGTGATGTATGAGGTTGATCATGTTTTTGTAATAGGAATCACGACTTGCATGTCGATGAGTATGACAATCAGCAGGAGCCATAGGAGTTGTCTTAATTTATTGTATGACCTGCATGTCATTGAATAACGCCATGTAATTACTTTACTTTATTGCTAAACTGTTAGCCATAGTAGTAGAAATAATAGTTGGCGAGACAACTTCATGAAGACACGATGATGGAGATCATGGTGTCATGCCGGTGACGATGATGATCATGGCGCCCTGAAGATGGAGATCAAAAGGAGCAAAATGATATTGGCCACATCATGTCACTATTTGATTGCATGGGATGTTTATCATGTTTTTGCATCTTATTTTCTTAGAACGACAGTAGCATAAATAAGATGATCCCTCATAAAATTTCAAGAAAGTGTTCCCCCTAACTGTGCACCGTTGCGAAGGTCCGTTGTTTCTAAGCACCACGTGATTATCGGGTGTGATAGATTCTAACGTTCGCATACAATGGGTGTAAGCCAGATTTACACATGCAAAATACTTAGGTTGACTTGACGAGCCTAGCATGTACAGACATGGCCTCGGAACACAAGAGACCGAAAGGTGGAACATGAGTCGTATAGCAGATACGATCAACATGAAGATGTTCACCGATGATGACTAGTACGTCTCACGCGATCATCGGACACGGCCTAGTGACTCGGATCATGTAACACTTAGATTACTAGAGGGATGTCTATCTGAGTGGGAGTTCATTAAATAATTTGATTAGATGAACTTCAACGCGTTCCTAGAGAAAACCAAGTTGAAATACGATGGTAGCAACTACACGGACTGGGTCCGGAACTTGAGGATCATCCTCATAGCTGCCAAGAAAGCATATGTCCTAGATGCACCACTAGGTCAAGCACCCGTTTTCCCAGGGACTCAAGACGTTATGAACGCCTGGCAGTCACGTAGTGATGATTACTCCCTGGTTCAGTGCGGCATGCTTTACAGCTTAGAACCGGGGCTCCAAAAGCGTTTTGAGCAGCACGGAGCATATGAGATGTTCCAAGAGCTAAAAATGGTTTTCCAAGCTCATGCCCGAGTCGAGAGATATGAAGTCTCTGACAAGTTCTATAGTTATAAGATGGAGGAGAATGGTTCTGTCAGCGAGCACATACTCAAAATGTCTGGGTTGCACAACCGCTTGTCTAAGCTAGGAGTTAATCTCCCGGATGACACAATCATCGACAGAATCCTCCAGTCGCTTCCACCTAGCTACAAGAGCTTTGTGATGAATTTCAATATGCAGGGGATGGTGAAAACCATTCCTGAGGTATATTCAATGCTGAAATCAGCGGAGGTGGAGATCAAAAAGGAACATCAAGTGTTGATGGTCAATAAAACCACTAGTTTCAAGAAAGGCAAGGGTAAGAAAAACTTCAAGAAGGATGGCAAGGGAGTTGCCGCACCTGGTAAGCCAATTGCCGGGAAGAAGCCAAAGCATGGACCCAAACCTGAGAGTGAGTGCTTTTATTGCAAGGGAAACGGACACTGGAAGCGGAACTGCCCCAAGTACTTAGCGGAGAAGAAGGCCGGCAACACCAAAGGTATATGTGATATACATGTTATTGATGTGTACCTTACCAGTACTCGTAGTAGCTCCTGGGTATTTGATACTGGTGTGGTTGCTCATATTTGTAAATCAAAGCAGGAGCCGTGAAATAAGCGGAGACTGGCGAAGGACGAGGTGACGATGCGCGTCGGGAATGGTTCCAAGGTCGATGTGATCGCCGTCGGCACGCTACCTCTACATTTACCTATGATATTAGTTTTAAACCTCAATAATTGTTATTTAGTGTCAGCTTTGAGCATGAACATTGTATCTGGATCTCGTTTAATATGAGATGGCTACTCATTTAAATCCGAGAATAATGGTTGTTCTATTTATGTGAGAGATATGTTTTATGGTCATGCCCCGCTGGTCAATGGTTTATTCTTAATGAATCTCGAACGTGATGTTACACATATTCATAGTGTGAATACCAAAAGATGTAAGGTTGATAACGATAGTCCCACATACTTGTGGCACTACCGCCTTGGTCACGTTGGTGTTAAATGCATGAAGAAGCACCATGCAGATGGACTTTTGGAGTCTCTTGATTACGAATCATTTGACACGTGCGGACCATGCCTCATGGGCAAAATGACCAAGACTCCGTTCTCCGGAACAATGGAGCGAGCAACCAACTTATTGGAAATCATACATACTGAAGTGTGCGGTCCAATGAGCGTTGAGGCTCGCGGAGGCTATTGTTATGTTCTCACCCTCACTGATGACTTAAGTAGATATGGGTATGTCTACTTGATGAAACACAAGTCTGAGACCTTTGAAAAGTTCAAGGAATTTCAGAATGAGGTAGAGAATCAACGTGACAGAAAAATAAAGTTCTTACGATCAGATCGTGGGGGGAGAATATTTGAGTCAGGAATTTGGTACACACTTAAGGAAATGTGGAATTGTTTCACAACTCACGCCGCCTGGAACACCTCAGCGTAACAGTGTGTCCGAACGTCGTAATCGCACTCTATTGGATATGGTGCGATCTATGATGTCTCTTACCAATTTACCGCTATCAGTTTGGGGATACGCTCTAGAGACAGCTACATTCACTTTAAATAGGGCACTGTCTAAATCTGTTGAGATGACACCGTATGAATTATGGTTTGGGAAGAAACCTAAGTTGTCGTTTCTAAAAGTTTGGGGATGTGATGCTTATGTCAAGAAACTTCAACCTGAAAAGCTCAAACCCAAGTCAGAAAAATGCGTCTTCATAGGATACCCTAAGAAAACCATTGGGTATACATTCTACCTCAGATCAGAAGGCAAGATCTTTGTTGCCAAGAATGGGTCCTTTCTGGAGAAAGAGTTTCTCTCGAAAGAAGTAAGTGGAAGGAAAGTAGAACTTGATGAAGTACTGCCTCTTGAAGCAGAAAGTAGCGCAGCTCAGGAAGATGTTTCTGTGGTGCCTGCAGCGACTAGAGAGGAAGTTAATGATGATGATAAAGGTACTTCGGATAAAGTTCCTACTGAACTTCGTAGGTCCACAAGGACACATTCCACACCAGAATGGTATGGCAACCCTGTCCTGGAAATCATGTTGTTAGACAACGGTGAACCTTCGAATTATGAAGAAGCGATGGCGGGCCCAGATTCCAACAAATGGCGTGAACCCATGCAATCCGAGATAGGATCCATGTATGAAAACAAAGTAAGGACTTTGACAGACTTGCCCGATGATCGGGGAGCGATAGAAAATAAATGGATCTTTAAGAAGAAGACGGACGCGGATGGTAATGTTACCATCTATAAAGCTCAACTTATCGCGAAGGGTTATCGACAAGTTCAAGGGGTTGACTACGATGAGACCTTCTCACCCGTAGCGAAGCTGAAGTCCGTCCAAATCATGTTAGCGGTTGCCGCATTCTATGATTATGAGATATGGCAAACGGACGTCAAAACGCATTCCTTAACGGCTTCCTTAAGGAAGAATTCTATATGATGCAGCCGGAAGGTTTTGTCGATCCTAAGAATGCTAACAAGGTATGCAAGCTCCAGCGCTCCATCTATGGGCTGGTGCAAGCATCTCGGAGTTGGAACATTCGCTTTGATGAAATGATCAAAGCGTTTGGGTTTATGCAGACTTATGGAGAAGCCTGCGTTTACAAGAAAGTGAGTGGGAGCTCTGTAGCATTTCTCATATTATATGTGGATGACATACTATTGATGGGAAATGATATAGAACTTTTGGAAAGCATAATGGCCTACTTGAATAATTGTTTTTCAATGAAGGACCTTGGAGAAGCTGCTTACATATTAGGAATCAAGATTTATAGAGATAGATCGAGACGCCTCACAGGTCTTTCACAAAGCACATACCTTGAGAAGATATTGAAGAAGTTCAATATGGATCAGTCCAAGAAAGGGTTCTTGCCTGTATTGCAAGGTGTGAAATTGAGCTCGGCGCAAAGCCCGACCACGGCAGAAGATAGAGAAAAGATAAGTGTCATCCCCTATGCCTCCGCCATAGGGTCTATTATGTATGCCATGTTGTGTACCAGACCTGATGTAAACCTTGCCGTAAGTTTGGTAGGGAGGTACCAAAGTAATCCTGGCATGGAACACTGGACAGCGGTCAAGAATATCCTGAAGTACCTGAAAAGTACTAAGGATATGTTTCTCGTTTATGGAGGTGCCGAAGAGCTCGTCGTAAAGGGTTACGTCGATGCTAGCTTCGACATGGATCTGGATGACTCCAAGTCAGGAACCGGATACGTGTATATTTTGAATGGTGGGGCAGTAAGCTGGTGCAGTTACAAGCAAAGCGTCATGACGGGATCTACATGTGAAGCGGAGTACATGGCAGCCTCGGAGGCAGCACATGAAGCAATCTGGATGAAGGAGTTCATTACTGAACTAGGAGTTATTCCCAATTCGTCGGGGCCGATGACTCTCTTCTGTGATAACACTGGAGCTATTGCCCTTGCCAAGGAGCCCAGGTTTCGCAAGAAGACCAGGCACATCAAGCGTCGCTTCAACTCCATTCGTGAAAATGTTCAAGATGGAGACATAGATATTTGTAAAGTGCATACGGATCTGAATGTCACAGATCCGTTGACTAAACCTCTTCCACGAGCAAAACATGATCAACACCAGAACTCTATGGGTGTTTGGTTCATCACAATGTAACTAGATTATTGACTCTAGTGCAAGTGGGAGACTGTTGGAAATATGCCCTAGAGACAATAATAAAATGGTTATTATTATATTTCGTTGTTCATGATAATTGTCTATTGTTCATGCTATAATTGTATTGACCGGAAACCATAATACATGTGTGAATACATAGACCACGACATGTCCCTAGTGAGCCTCTAGTTGACTAGCTCATTGATCAACAGATGGTCATGGTTTCCTGACTATGGACATTGGATGTCATTGATAGCGGGATCACATCATTAGGAGAATGATGTGATGGACAATACCCAATCCTAAGCATAGCACAAGATCGTGTAGTTCGTTTGCTAAAGCTTTTCTAATGTCAAGTATCATTTCCTTAGACCATGAAATCGTGCAACTCCCGGATACCATAGGAATGCTTTGGGTGTACCAAACGTCACAACATAACTGGGTGGCTATAAAGGTGCACTACAGGTATCTCCAAAAGTCTCTGTTGGGTTGGCACGGATCGAGACTGGGATTTGTCACTCCGTATGACAGAGAGGTATCTCTGGGCCCAATCGGTAATGCATCATCATAATGAGCTCAATGTGACTAAGTAGTTGGTCACGGGATCATGCATTACGGAACGAGTAAAGTGACTTGCTGGTAACGAGATTGAATGAGGTATTGGGATACCAACGATCGAATCTCGGGCAAGTAACGTACCTATTGACAAAGGGAATTGTATACGGGATTACTTGAATCCTCGACATCATGGTTCATCTGATGAGATCATCGTGGAACATGTGGGAGCCAACATGGGTATCCAGATCCCGCTGTTGGTTATGGGCCAGAGAGCTGTCTCGGTCATGTCTGCATGATTCCCGAACCCGTAGGGTCTACACACTTAAGGTTCGATGACGCTAGGGTTATAAGGAAGATTAGTATGTGATTACCGAATGTTGTTCGGAGTCCCGGATGAGATCTGGGACGTCACGAGGAGTTCCGGAATGGTCCGAAG
The DNA here is from genome assembly GCF_002162155.2 of Triticum dicoccoides. Taxonomy (NCBI): domain Eukaryota; kingdom Viridiplantae; phylum Streptophyta; class Magnoliopsida; order Poales; family Poaceae; genus Triticum; species Triticum dicoccoides. The sequence goes on along the minus strand of NC_041383.1, from coordinate 160,509,211 downwards.
GTGAAGATTTATATATTGGAAGTCATCATACGGTCACCGGAAATATTCAGGGGTATACCGGTATTGTACCGGGACCACCGGAGGGGTTCCGGGGGTCCATCGGGAGGGTCCACTTGCCCCGGAGGGCCTTATGGGCTGTAGGTGGAAGGGAACCAGCCCCAAGTGGGCTGGGTGCCACCCCCCTTAGGGCCCATGCGCCTAGGGTTGGGGGGAACCCTAAAGGGGGCACCCCCCTTGGCTTGGGGGGCAAGCCCCCTCCCCCCTTGGCTGCCACCCCCCCTCTAGATCCCATCTAGAGGGGCCAACCCCCTTTCCCCTTCTCCCTATAAATAGAGGGGTGGAGGGAGGGGTGCAGCACCACATCCAATGCGTAGCCCCCCTCCCCAACACCTCTCCTCCTCCGCTTGAGCCCATGGTATATTAAGTGCATTATTATGTACGCGCGACACAAATTTCACCGCTTGACCGGGACTAGGACGGAGGCCGAATTGCTAGGCGTGCTCTGGAAGTGTCGGACGATCATGTTGCAGAGTACTTCAGACTCGCTTGGCAGTGTCCGGGGGCTTTATTGCCGAGTTGGAGATCTGCCTAAGAAGGCTGATCTGTACTTCTGCTGCGAGGGCCACAATGTGCTCCTCTGTATGGAGGGAGTGCTCTGTGTTTCCATTGACTGTTATAACCCCACGAGGTCCTGGCATCTTGAGCTTGAGGTATGCATAATGCAGTATCGCATTGAATCTAGCAAATGCGGTTCATCCGAGCAGTGCACGATAGCCACTGCGGAAGGGGGCGATATCGAAGATTAACTCCTCGCTTCAGAAGTTGTCCGGAGATCCGAAGACCACTTCCAGTGTGATTGAGCATGTGCAACAGGCCTCTACACCTGGTATGACACCTTTAAAGGTGGTTTTGGTGGGTTTGATCCTTGAGGGATCGATGCCCATTTTGCACACTGTATCCTGATAAAGCAGGTTCAGGCTGTTGCCACTATCCATAAGGACTCGTGTGAGGTGAAATCTGTCAATGATGGGGTCGAGGACCAATGCGGCCGAACTGCCATGACGGATACTGGTAGGATGGTCCCTGTGATCGAAAGTGATCGGATAGGAAGACCATGGATTGAACTTTGGGGCGACTCGCTCCATCGCGTAGACGTCCCTTAGTGCGCGCTTCCGCTCCCGCTTGGGAATATGGGTGGCGTATATCATATTTACCGTTTTCACTTGGGGAGGAAATTTCTTCTGTCCTCTTGTGTTCGGCAGCCAGGGCTCCTCATCGTCATCATTATGCAACCCCTTTTCCTTATTTTTGGCACTCAACTTGCCGGCCTGTTTAAATACCCAGCATTCTCTGTTGGTGTGGTTAGCTGGTTTATCGGGGGTACCGTGAATTTGACACGAGCGATTGATTATGCGGTCCAGACTGGACGGGCTCGGATTGTTTCTTCTGAATGGCATTTTTCGCTGACCGGACTTAGAGCCGCTGAATCCGGCATTGATTGTTGTGTCTTCGGCATTGCATCCATTGTTGCGACGCTTGTGTCTGTTGCGTCGGGGCTTGCCGTTGTTGTCTCTAACATCTGAAGTGCCAGGATTTCTTGATGTGCTGTTGCTACGAGCCAGCCAGCTTTCCTTGCCCGCACAAAAGCGGGTCATGAGTGTCGTGAGGGCTGCCATGGACTTCGGCTTCTCTTGGCCGAGGTGTCGGGCGAGCCACTCGTCGTGGATGTTATGCTTAAAGTCCGCTAGGGCTTCTGCATCCGGACAGTCGACAATTTGGTTCTTTTTAGTTAGGAACCGAGTCCAGAATTTCCTGCCTGACTCTCCGGGTTGTTGGGTTATGTTACTCAAGTCATCAGCATCCGGCGGTCGCACATAAGTGCCCTGGAAGTTGTCAAGGAATGCGTCTTCCAGGTTCTCCCAACTGCCTATGGAGTTTGTCGGCAGGCTATTCAGCCAATGGCGAGCCGGTCCCTTGAGTTTTAGTGGGAGGTACTTGATGGCGTGTAGATCATCGCCACGGGCCATGTGAATGTGGAGAAGGAAATCTTCAATACATACCGCGGGGTCTGTTGTACCATCGTATGATTCAATATTCACGGGTTTAAACCCTTCTGGGAATTCATGATCCATTACTTCGTTAGTGAAGCATAGGGTGTGTGCGGCGCCTCTGTGCCGGGCTACATCATGACGCAGTTCAAATGAGTCTGATCTATTGTATTCAGCCTAGCCGGAGTTGTTTTTAGTATATCCGGCGTGACGGTCATCATCTCGCGTTGGGGCGCACCCCCGTGATCCGTAGATCGATCTTGACGGTCCTGCTTTGTTTTCCAATACGTCTCGCAGGTCCTGCGTGTAGCCCTGGGCCTTAGTGTTTTTGTTTGATTGGCGACGGGGTGCGGGCTGGTGTTCGGGCTGATACATCGCTTTGTCTCGGCCACGAGGTGGCCGGTTAGCCGCATCCTGCGCTGGTAGTGTAGGCTTTAATGCCTACTCCTCGAGTTGAGGTAGCAACCTGCGCTTTGGGTAACTTTTGGTTGGGTGCTCGAGTCCGTATTCCTCGGCTGCCAGGACCTCAGTCCATCTATCAGTTAGCAGATCTTGATCAGCTTGAATCTGCAGCTGCTTTTTCTTCAGGCTTTTTGCAGTGGCTATAAGCCGGCGCTTGAAGCGCTCCTGCTCGACGGGATCCTCAGGTACGATGAATTCTTCGTCATTGAGGCTGTCCTTGTCTTTAGAGAGGGGCATGTAATTGTTATCCTCTGATTCTCCATCCATTGCCTGTTCCTTGGGGCTAGCTTGCCCATCCTCCCATTCGGCCCGCTCGAAGCCTGGCTGGGCGGGATTGTTTTCGTCCTCGGCATTATCGGGAGTGTTATTGTCTCTTGTGCCGGTATTGCTATTTTTGCTATGGTGAGGCTTAGAGCGGCGCCGATGACGCCGGTGCTTAGATTGCTTCTCAAGGGGATTATCCTCCGTTGCCTCATCGTCATTGCTTTCTTTGGGGGTGTCCACCATATATATATCATATGATGAGGTGGCTGTCCAGCACCCTGCGGGCGGTGATTCTTGTTCCTCTCCGGCATCATCGTCCATACCGTCGATGTCTTCGGAGTCAAAATCAAGCATGTCGGTTAAGTCATCGACAGTGGCTATTAAGTAGGTGGTGGGTGGGGAACGAACTTCTTCGTCGCCCGCTTCCCACTCAAGCCGGACATAGTTCGGCCAAGAGTCTCCTAACAGGGAGAGAGATTTGAGTGAATTTAGCACGTTTCCCAAGGGTGAGTGCTGAAAGATATCAGCGGAGGTAAACTCCATGATTGGTGCCCAATCAAATTTGGTAGGCACGGATGCGCGTGGTTCAGAACCTATGACCGGAGACGAGTCTAAGGGTCCGATGACACAGATCTCTTTGGAGGTGAAGTCTGTGTTCGTCTCTGGCACCGATGAGTGTGCGGCCTCTGTGGCCGGGTCCATCCACCCATCGTCGGATGGCACGATCTTCCCCGGATTAAGGGCCGGAGCCGCCGCAGGTGCGATCTCCCTAACACCGTCCGATGGCATATCTAAGTCATGCTCGTCATGACTGTTCGGCGCACGTGACACGGGCTCGAATCCGTCAAAGATCAAGTCTCCGCGGATGTCGGCGGTGTATTTCAAGATTCCAAACCCGACCTGATGGCCAGGGGCGTAGCTATCGATCTACTCCAGATGGCCAAGCGAGTTGGCCCGCACTACGAAGCTGCCGAATACGAAGATCTATCCGGGGAGGAAAACCTCACCCTGGATCGCTTCGTTGTAGATGATTGAAGGAGCCATCAAGCCTTACCGTGACGACATAGTGGAACTCTCAATGAAAGCACCAATGTCAGTGTCAAAACCGGCGGATCTCGGGTAGGGGGTCCCGAACTGTGCGTCTAAGGCTAATGGTAACATGAGGCGGGGGACACAATGTTTACCCAGGTTCGGGCCCTCTCGATGGAGGTAATACCCTACTTCCTACTTGATTGATCTTAATGATATGAGTATTACAAGAGTTGATCTACCACGAGATTGTATAGGCTAAACCCTAGAAGCTAGCCTATGATTATGATTGTTCTTGTCCTACGGACTAAACCCTCCGGTTTATATAGACATCGGAGGGGGCTAGGGTTACACAGAGTTAGTTACAGAGAAGGAGATCTACATATCCGAATTGCCAAGCTTGCCTTCCATGCAAAGGAGAGTCCCACCCGGACACGGGACGAAGTCTTCAATCTTGTATCTTCATAGTCCAACAGTCCGGCCAAAGTATATAGTCCGGCTGTCTGAGGACCCCCTAATCCAGGACCCCCCCAGTTAGGTTTACCTTAATACTTCTTTTGTAGTTGGGGATGCTTGCAATAGGGGTTAATCATAAGTGGGATGATTGTCCAAGAAAGGGAAGTACCCAAGCACCGATCCACCCACTTATCAAATTATCAAAGAAACGAATGCAAATCATATGAGCGTGATGAAAACTAGCTTGACGATAATTCCCATGTGTCCTCGGGAGCACTTTTCTCATTATAAGAACTTGTCCAAGCTTGTCCTTTGCTACAAAAAGGATTGGGCCACCTTGCTTCACTTTATTTACTTTCATTGCTTGTTACCCGTTACAAATTATCTTCTCACAAAACTATTTGTTACCTACAATTTCAGTGCTTGCAGAGAATACCTTACTGAAAACCGCTTGTCATTTCCTTCTGCTCCTTGTTGGGTTCGACACTCTTACTTATCGAAAGGACTACGATAGATCCCCTACACTTGTGGGTCATCAAGACTCTTTTCTGGCGCCATTGCCAGGGAGTGAAGCGCCTTTGGTAAGTGGAACTTGGTAAGGAAACATTTATATAGTGTGCTGAAATTTACTATCACTTGTTACTATGGAAACTAATCCTTTGAGGGGCTTGTTCAGGGTATCTTCACCCTGACCAGTAGAGCAAAGAGATGCTCCTCAACCTTCTGAACCTACTGAAAATGTTTACTTTGAAATTCCTTTGGGTATGGTAGAGAAACTTCTGGCTAATCCCTTTGTAGGAGATGGAACATTGCATCCCGATTTACACCTTATCTATGTGGATGAAGTTTGTGGATTATTTAAGCTTGCAGGTATGCCAGATGATGTTGTTAAGAAGAAGGTATTCCCTTTATATTTGAAGGAATATGCATTGACATGGTATAGGCTATGTGATGATATGGGATCCTAGGACTATAAACGATTGAAATTGGAATTTCACCAGAAGTTTTATCCTATGCATCTTGTTCATCGTGATCCTAATTATATATATAATTTTTGGCCTCGCGAAGGAGAAAGTATCGCTCAAGCTTGGTGGAGGATTAAGTCAATGTTATATTCATGCCCCAATCATGAGCTCTCAAGAGAAATGATTATTAAAAAGCTTTTATGCTCGACTTTCTCTCAACAATTGCACCATGCTTGATACTTCTTGTGCTAGGTCTTTTATGATGAAGACTATTGAATTCAAATGGGATTTATTGGAAAGAATTAAAACCAACTCTGAAGATTGGGATTGTGACGATGGTAAGGAGTCAGGTATGACACCTAAGTTTGATTGTGTTAAATCTTTTATGGATACCGATGTTTTTTGTGGATTTAGCACTAAATATGGACTTGACTCTGAGATAATAGCTTCTTTCTGTGAGTCATTTGCTACTCATGTTGATCTCCCTAAGGAGAAGTGGTTTAAATATAATCCTCCCACTAAAGTAAAAGTAGTTGCACCTGTTACAGTTGAAGAAAAGACTATCACTTATGATGATCCTATTGTTCCTACTACCTATGTTGAGAAACCACCTTTCCCTGATAGGATAAAGGATCATGCTAAAGCTTCAACTGTGGTTCGTAAGAGTAATACTAGAACATATACACCTCCTGAGCAAATTAAAGTTAAACCTAGTATTGATATGGTTAAAGATCTCTTGGCTGACAATATTGATGGGCATGTTATTTATTTCTGTGATGAAGCTGCTAGAATTTCTAGACCCGATGCTAAGAAACATAGACCTGTTGTAGGCATGCCTGTTATTTCTGTTAAAATAGGAGATCATTGTTATCATGGCTTATGTGATATGGGTGATAGTGCTAGTGCAATACCTCATTCCTTATATAAAGAAGTTATGCCTGACATTGCACCTGCTAAGATAGAAGATATTGATGTTACAATTAAGCTTGCCAATAGAGATACTATTTCACCAATTGGGATTGTTAGAGATGTTGAAGTGTTGTGTGGGACGGTTAAATATCCTGCTGATTTTATTGTTCTTGGTTCCCCACAAGATGACTTTTGTCCCATTATATTTGGTAGACCCTTCTTGAACACTGTTAACGCTAAGATTGATTGCGAAAAGGATGTTGTTACGACTAGTTTAGGAGATATGTCTCATGAGTTTAATTTTGCTAAATTTCATAGACAACCCCATGATAAAGAATTGCCTAGTAAGGATGAAATTATTGATCTTGCTTCTATTGTCGTGCCTCCTACTAATCCGTTAGAACAATATTTGCTAGACGATGAAGATGATATGTTTATGAATGAAAGAAGGGAAATAGATGAAGTATTCTTTAAACAGGGTCCTATTCTGAAACACAACTTGCCTGTTGAAATCCTAGGGGATCCTTGATACGTCTCGAACCTATCTATAATTTATGAAGCATTCATGCTATTTTATTATCTGTTTTGAATGATTATGGGCTTTATTATACACTTTTATATTACTTTTGGGACTAACCTATTAACCGGAGGCCCAACCCATATTGTTGTTTTATTGCCTGTTTCAGTATTTCGAAGAAAAGGAATATCAAACGGAGTCCAAACGGAATGAAACCTTCGGCAACGTGATTTTTTGGAAGATTATCATCCTGGGGACTTGGAGTTCACGTCATAAGATACTCGAGGAGCCCAGGAAATAGGGGGGTGCCCCCCTACTAGGCGCTCCCCCTGTCTCGTGGACCCCTCGAGCACCTCCCGACCGACTTCTTTCGCCTATATAAGCCTACTTACCCTAAAAACATCAGATATCAAGATAGATCGGGAGTTCCGCCACCGCAAGCCTCTGTAGCCACCAAAAACATCTCGGGAGCCCGTTCTGGGACCCTGCCGGAGGGGGAACCCATCACCGGTGGCCATCTTCATCATCCCGGCGCTCTCCATGACGAGGAGGGAGTAGTTCACCCTCGGAGCTGAGGGTATGTACCAGTAGCTATGTGTTTGATCTCTCTCTCTCTCTCTCTCATGTTCTCTCTCCTGTTCCCTCTATGGCACGATCTTGATGTATCCCGAGCTTTTCTATTATAGTTGGATCTTGTGATGTTTCTCCCCCTCTACTCTCTTATAATGGATTGAGTTTCCCCTTTGAAGTTATCTTATCGGATTGAGTCTTTATTTGAGAACACTTGATGTATGTCTTGCCGTGTTTATCTGTGGTGACAATGGGATATCACGTGCCACTTGATGTATGTTTTGGTGACCAACTTGCGGGTTCCGCCCATGAACCTATGCATAGGGGTTGGCACACGTTTTCTTGACTCTCCGGTAGAAACTTTGGGGCACTCTTTGAAGTACTTTGTGTTGGTTGGATGAATCTGAGATTGTGTGATCCATATCGTATAATCATGCCCACGGATACTTGAGGTGACAATGGAGTATCTAGGTGACATTAGGGTTTTGGTTGATTTGTGTCTTAAGGTGTTATTCTAGTACGAACTATTTAATAGATCGATCCGAAAGAATAACTTTGAGGTGGTTTCGTACCCTACCATAATCTCTACGTTTGTTCTCCGCTATTAGTGGCTTTGAAGTGACTCTTTGTTGCATGTTGAGGCATTGTTATATGATCTATCTATGTTCTTATTGTTGAGAGAACTTGCACTAGAGAAAGTATGAACCTTAGGCCATGTTTCCTATCATTGCAATACCGTTTACGCTCACTCTTATCACTTGTTACCTTGCTGTTTTTATATTTTCAGATTACAAATACCTATATCTACCATCCATATTGCACTTGTATCACCATCTCTTCGCCGAACTAGTGCACCTATACAATTTACCATTGTATTGGGTGTGTTGGGGACACAAGAGACTCTTTGTTATTTGGTTGCAGGGTTGTTTGAGAGAGACCATCTTCATCCTACGCCTCCTACGGATTGATAAACCTTAGGTCATCCACTTGAGGGAAATTTGCTACTGTCCTACAAACCTGTGCATTTGTAGGCCCAACAATGTCTACAAGAAGGTTGTGTAGTAGACATCAAGCTCTTTTCTGGCACCGTTGCCGGGGAGGTGAGTGCTTGAAGGTATATCTTTAGATCTTGCAATCGAATCTTTTTGTTTCTTGTTTTATCACTAGTTTAGTTTATAAAAGAAAACTACCAAAAATGGAGTTGAGTTTGTCTCATACGCTTCGTCTTCTTAATATCTTTCGTGAGAATGATGGAAAGGAAAATTGTGCTCAAGTGCTAGAAGAAGAAATCTATAGATTGTTTGATACTAAATCTTTGAATGATGAGCAGGATTGCAATGTTGTTAGTATGAATTCCTTGAAACATTAGTATGAATTCCTTGAATATCCATGATGCTAATGATATGCAAAGCCGCAAGCTTGGGGATGCTATGTTTGATGAAGATGATATTTTTTGTCCCCCAAGTTTTGATGAGAAAATTTATTATGATGAAAGCATGCCTCCTATTTATGATGATTATATCGATGAAAGTGGGTTTGGAAGAGTGTCAACTTTAGGAAGTAGTGATCCCACTATTTTGGAGGATGTTGAATCTTATTGTGTTGAACATGAAAGTGCATTTGGAAGAGTGTCAACTTTATTTAGTGATGATTCCACTATTTCAGAAGAGGTTCCAATTGATTATGAGAACAAAGTTGTTATCTCTGATGATTATTGTGATGACTTGTATGCTATTAAGAATAATGATAACCATGAAACTTGTCATCATGATTTTAATTTTCAATTGGATTATGCCTCACATGATAATTATTTTGTTGAGTTTGCTCCCACTACTATTCTGAATGAGAAGAATTTTGCTTATGTGGAGAGTAGTAAATTTTCTATGCTTGTAGATCATGAAAAGAATGATTTAGGTGCTGGTTATATTGTTTAATTCATTCATGATGCTACTGAAAATTATTATCAGGGAGGAACATATGCTTGTAGGAATTGCAATAATGTTAAGTTTCCTCTCTATGTGTTGAAATTCTTGAAGCTATGCTTGTTTTACCTTCCTATGCTTGTTGATTATTGTTCCCATAAGTTGTTTGCTCACAGAATCCCTATGCATAGGAAGTGGGTTAGGCTTAAATGTGCTAGTCATATGCTTCATGATGCTCCCGTTAAGTTTCAATTCTTATCTTTTATGTGAGCATCATTGCCATCATCATGCCTAGCTAAAAAGGCATTAAAGAAAAGCGCTTGTTGGGAGACAACCCAATATTTACCCTTACTATTTTTTGTGTGTTCACATGATTATTCTACTGTAGTAATCATGTTTTATAGCTTTTGTTTCAATAAAGTGCCAAGTAGAACCTTTGGGAAGACTTGGGTGAAGTTTATGTGATCTTGCTGTAAAAAACAGAAACTTTTGCGCTCACGAGATTAGCTGCCATTTTTTTACTGGAGAGTGATTTTAGGTTGATTATTTTTGCAGATGATTAATAGACAAATTACTCAGGTCCATAAATTTAGTTCAGAATTTTTTAAGTTCCAGAAGTATACGTTTGATACAGATTACTACAGACTGTTCTGTTTTTGACAGATTCTGCCTTTCGTGTGTTGTTTGCTTATTTTGATGAATATATGAGTATTATCGGAGGGTATGAACCATAGAGAAGTTAGAATACAGTATATATTACACCAATATGAATTTATAATGAGTTTATTACAGTATCTAAGTGGTGGTTTTATTTTCTTATACTAACGGAGCTTACGAGTTTTGTTTTGAGTTTTGTGTGGTTGAAGTTTTGAAGTTCTGGGTAAGGATTCGATGGACTATGGAATAAGGAGTGGAAAGAGCCTAAGCTTGGGGATGCCCAAGGCACCCCAAGGTAATATTCAAGGACAACCAAGAGCCTAAGCTTGGGGCTGCCCCGGGAAGGCATCCCCTCTTTCGTCTTCGTTCATCGGTAACCTTACTTGGAGCTATATTTTTATTCGCCACATGATATGTGTTTTGCTTGGAGCGTCATTTTATTTTGTTAGTATTTGCTTTCTGTTATTTAGAATAATGTTTTGCATCTTTATTTTCAATAAAAATGTCAAGGATAGCCTTTACCATGCTTATTTTGCTACTATACATGTTGCTGTTCGAAAACAGAAAGTTTACCGCTGCTGCAAAAATTCCCTAAAAATTCAGAGAATGGTATAATGTTGAATCTTTTTGCATATTAAGATATGATAAATTTATTACAGTGGTAATTTTCTCTCATAATTTTTGGAGTTAGGAAAGTATTGATACTCTTGCATTCTTTACAGACTGTACTGTTTTGGCAGATTGTTGTTATGTTTATATTGTTTGCATATGTTTGCTTTTTTAATGATTCTATTTGAGGATAAGAGTGTTAATTATGCAGAGGCATTTAGTATGCAATGTTGAATAATAATTTTAGTGATTTGTTACAGTAGAAAATGATAGGGTTTCGCATTGGTTTATACTAACCTATCTCACGAGTTCTTGTTGAGTTTGATGTGGATGAAGCTTTTGATAAAAAGAGAAACCATGATATGAGAGGAATTAAGGAGACAAAAAAGCTCAAGCTTGGGGATGCCCAAGGCACCCCAAGATAATATTTCAAGAATTCTCAAGCATCTAAGCTTGGGGATGCCCCGGTAGGCATCCCACCTTTCTTCTTCAACAACTATCGGTTAGTATTGGTTGAGCCTAAGTTTTTGCTTCTTCACATGAGTTGTGATATCCTTGCAATGTCATTTTATTTTGCTTTGCTTGCTGTTTGGATACAATACCAAGATCTGAAATTCTTTAATGAGAGAGAGTCTTCACATAGTTACATAATTATTTAGCTACTAATTGATCTTCACTTATATCTTTTTGGAGTAGTTTGTCATTTACTATTGTGCTTCACTTATATCCTATGAGTAAATGGTTGAATGTGTTGAATGTCATAAATCTGAAATTATATATGTTTCATTTGCTTATCCCATGGGGAGTAATGACTTCACATCTAAGAAGTAGAGGTTGTAAATTTATTGACGGTTAGCAAGCATTGTATTAGTCATTTGAACAATTCATGAAAGAATATTGAAGGAAGAGAGATTTCACATATAAATATATTATCATAGACATCTTTTATAATTGTGAGCACTCATTACGTATGACATGCTAAAGAGTTGATGTTGGACAAGGAAGACAACGTAATGGGTTATGTTTTCTCACATCTCAGTTAAAGTATATTGTCATGGATCATTCAAACATGTTGAGCTTGCCTTTCCCCCTCATGCTAGCCAAAAATTCCTAGCACCAAGTAGAGATACTACTTGTGCTTCCAAATATCCTTAAACCCAATTTTGCCATGAGAGTCCACCATACCTACCTATGGATTGAGTAAGATCCTTCAAGTAAGTTGTCATCGGCGCAAGCAATAAAAATTGCTCTCTAAATATGCATGACTTATTAGTGTGGAGAAAATAAGCTTTGTACGAACTTGTTATGGAAGCAATAAAAGCGACGGACTGCATAATAAAGGTCCATATACAAGGGGCAATATAAAATGACGTTCTTTCGCGTTAAGATTTTGTGTATCCAACCCTAAAAGCGCATGACAACCTCTGCTTCCCTCTGCAAAGGGCCTATCTTTTACTTTATGTCTTTTACTTTATGCAAGAGTCAAGGTGATCTTCACCTTTCCCTTTTTCATTTTATCATTTGGCAAGCACTTTGTGTTGGGGTGATCCTGATATATATATATCCAATTGGATGTACGTTAGCATGAACTATTATTGTTGACATCACCCAAAGGTGAATACATTTGGAGGCAACATTATAAGCCCCAGTCTTTCTCTGTGTCTGATTAAAACTTCATAACCACAAGTATTGCGTGAGTGTTAGCAATTGTAGAAGACTATATGATAGTTGAGTATGTGAAGTTTGCTAAATCAAAGCTCTGACATAGAACCTTCCTGAAAATAGGATGAATTGCAATTGTTTGATGACTAAGAATGAAGTTTGCTGGTTTTCAAGAAAGTTTATGGTCTATGCTTTGACATGTGAATAGCTTGTTACTTTATCGTGAAAAGTTTTATGAGATGAACTATTGTTATGACATATAATGATGCTAGAAAAGGTGATTGAAATTATCATTGATCAAACTTGTGCACCTTCTAGCATTCACACTTCATAAATTCTTTCTTTTATCATTTACCTACTCGAGGACGAGTAGGAATTAAGCTTGGGGATGCTGATACGTCTCCAATGTATCTATAATTTATGAAGCATTCATGCTATTTTATTATCTGTTTTGAATGATTATGGGCTTTATTATACACTTTTATATTACTTTTGGTACTAACCTATTAACCAGAGGCCCAGCCCATATTGCTGTTTTATTGCCTGTTTCAGTATTTCGAAGAGAAGGAATATCAAACGGAGTCCAAACGGAATGAAACCTTCGGCAACGTGATTTTTTGTTAGATTATCATCCTGGAGACTTGGAGTTCACGTCAGAAGATACTCGAGGAGCCCAGGAGATAGGGGGCACCCCCCCTATCTCGTGGACCCCTCGAGCACCTCCCGACCAACTTCTTTCACCTATATAAGCCTACGTACCCTAAAACATCAGATATCAAGATAGATCGGGAGTTCTGCCACCGCAAGCCTCTGTAGCCACCAAAAACCTCTCGGGAGCCCGTTCCGGCACCCTGCCGGAGGGGGAACCCATCACTGATGGCCATCTTCATCATCCCGACGCTCTCCATGACAAGGAGGGAGTAGTTCACCCTCGGGGCTGAGGGTATGTACCAGTAGCTATGTGTTTGATCTCTCTCTCTCTCTCGTGTTCTCTCTCGTGTTCCCTCTATGGCACGATCTTGATGTATCCCGAGCTTTGCTATTATAGTTGGATCTTATGATGTTTCTCCCCCTCTACTCTCTTGTAATGGATTGAGTTTCCCCTTTGAAGTTATCTTATCGGATTGAGTCTTTATTTGAGAACACTTGATGTATGTCTTGCCGTGTTTATCTGTGGTGACAATGGGATATCACGTGCCACTTGATGTATGTTTTGGTGACCAACTTGCGGGTTCCGCCCATGAACCTATGCATAGGGGTTGGCACACGTTTTCTTGACTCTCCGGTAGAAACTTTGGGGCACTCTTTGAAGTACTTTGTGTTGGTTGGATGAATCTGAGATTGTGTGATCCATATCGTATAATCATGCCCACGGATACTTGAGGTGACAATGGAGTATCTAGGTGACATTAGGGTTTTGGTTGATTTGTGTCTTAAGGTGTTATTCTAGTACAAACTCTTTAATAGATTGATCCGAAAGAATAACTTTGAGGTGGTTTCGTACCCTACCATAATCTCTACGTTTGTTCTCTGCTATTAGTGGCTTTGGAGTGACTCTTTGTTGCATGTTGAGGGATTTTTATATGATCTATCTATGTTATTATTGTTGAGAGAACTTGCACTAGTGAAAGTATGAACCTTAGGCCTTGTTTCCTATCATTGCAATACCGTTTACGCTCAGTTCTATCACTTGTTACCTTGCTGTTTTTATATTTTCAGATTACAAATACCTTTATCTACCATCCATATTGCACTTGTATCACCATCTCTTCGCCGAACTAGTGCACCTATACAATTTACCATTGTATTGGGTGTGTTGGGGACACAAGAGACTCTTTGTTATTTGGTTGCAGGGTTGTTTGAGAGAGACCATCTTCATCCTACGCCTCCTACGGATTGATAAACCTTAGGTCATCCACTTGAGGGAAATTTGCTACTGTCCTACAAACCTGTGCACTTGCAGGCCCAACAACGTCTACAAGAAGAAGGTTGTGTAGTAGACATCAATCCTCCTCCACCCAAGGGTGATCCCGTGTTTGAGTTTAAACCATGACCCGATACTCTTAAATATGCTTATCTTGATGAAAAGAAGATATATCCTGTTATTATTAGTGCTAACCTTTCAGAACAGGAAGAGGAGAGATTATTGAAAACTCTGAAGAAGCACCGTATGACCGTACTACTATTGGATATACTCTTGATGATCTTAAGGGCATCAGTCCCACTTTATGCCAACACAAAATAAATTTAGAAGAAGACACCAAACCAGTCATTGATCACCAACGATGGTTAAACCCTAAGATGAAAGAAGTGGTAAGAAAGGAAATATTAAAGCTCCTTGAAGCAGGTATAATTTATCCCATTGCTAATAGTCAGCGGGTAAGTCATGTCCATTGTGTCCCCAAGAAGGGAGGTATTACTGTTATTCCTAATGATAAAGATGAATTGATCCCGCAAAGAATTATTATAGGTTATAGGATGATAATTGATTTTCGTAAATTAAATAAGGCTACTGAAAAAGATCATTACCCTTTACCTTTTATTGATCAAATGCTAGAAAGACTATCCAAACATACACATTTCTACTTTCTAGATGGTTATTTTGGTTTTTCTCAAATACCCGTGTCAGCGGACGATCAAGCAAAGACTACTTTTACTTGCCCTTTCGGTACTTTTGCTTATAGACGTATGCCTTTTGGTTTATGTAATGCACATGCTACCTTTCAAAATGCATGATGGCTATATTCTCTGACATTTGTGAAAATATTTGTGAGGTATTCATGGATGATTTCTCCGTTTATGGATCCTCCTTTGATGATTGCTTGAGCAACCTTGAACGAGTTTTGCAGAGATGCAAAGAAACTAGTTTTGTCTTGAATTGGGAGAAGTGCCACTTTATGGTTAATGAAGGCATTGTCTTGGGGCATAAAATTTCTGAAAGAGGTATTGAAGTTGATAAAGCTAAAGTTGATGTTTTTGAAAAGATGTCGTGTCCCAAGGACATTAAAGGTATACGAAGTTTCCTTGGTCATGCCGGTATTTATAGGAGGTTCATTAAGGACTTTTCTAAAATCTCTAGGCCTCCGACTAATTTATTGCAAAAAGATATGCCTTTTGTCTTCAATGATGATTGTGTAGAAGCATTTGAAATACTTAAGAAAGCTTTGATTTCTGCACCTATTGTTCAGCCACCTGGTTGGAATTTACCCTTTGAAATTATGTGTGATGCTAGCGATTATGCTGTAGGTGCTGTTCTAGGACAAAGAGTCGATAAGAAGTTAAATGTTATTCAATATGCTAGTAAAACTCTAGACACTGCACAGAGAAATTATGCTACTACTGAAAAAGAATTCTTAGCAGTTGTATTTGCTTGTGATAAGTTCAGACCTTATATTGTTGATTCTAAAGTAACTATTCACACTGATCATGCTGCTATTAAATATCTTATGGAAAAGAAAGATGCTAAACCTAGACTTATTAGATGGGTTCTCTTGATCCATGATTTGCATATTATTGATAGAAAGGGAGCTGAGAACCCCGTTGCAGACAACTTGTCTAGGTTAGAGAATGTTCTTGATGACCCACTACCTATTGATGATAGCTTTCCCAATGAACAATTAGCTGTCATAAATGCTTATCGTAGTGCTCCATGGTATGCCGATTATGCTTATTACATTGTTGCTAAATTTATACCACCTAGTTTCACATACCAGCAAAAGAAAAAGTTCACTATGATTTAAGACATTACTTCTGGGATGACCCTCACCTTTATAACGAAGGAGTAGATGGTGTTATTAGACGTTGTGTACTTGAGCATGAACAGGAATAGATCCTACGCAAGTGTCACTCCGATGCATATGGAGGACACCACGCTGGAGATAGAACTGGATATAAGAATCCTATGGGTATGTCTCCATATAAAATGGTTTATGGAAAAGCATGTCACTTACCTCTCGAACTAGAACATAAGGCATATTGGGCTATTAAAGAGCTCAATTATGATTTCAAACTTGCGGGTGAGAAGAGGTTGTTTGATATTAGCTCACTTGAGGAATGGAGAACCCAAGCATATGAGAATGCCAAGCTGTTTAAAGAAAAAGTTAAAAGATGGTATGAAAAAAGGATACAAAAGCGTGAGTTTAATGTAGGTGATTATGTGTTGCTATTCAACTCTCGTTTAAGATGTTTTGCAAGAAAACTTCTCTCTAAATGGGAAGGCCCTTACGTCATCGAGGAGGTTTATCGTTCAGGTGCCATAAAAATCAACAACTTGGAAGGCACAAATCCGAAGGTGGTGAACGGTCAAAGAATCAAACATTATATCTCAGGTAATCCTATAAATGTTGAAACTA
The DNA here is from genome assembly GCF_002162155.2 of Triticum dicoccoides. Classification (NCBI taxonomy): domain Eukaryota; kingdom Viridiplantae; phylum Streptophyta; class Magnoliopsida; order Poales; family Poaceae; genus Triticum; species Triticum dicoccoides. Next base: position 160,492,789 of record NC_041383.1, on the reverse strand, counting down.
ATATTATTGACACCATAACCCCGGAGGAATACATAAGGGACACTTTCCAGAACGTTTCAGACTCTAAAAAGGAATAGGTATGTGGTACAGTAAGTAAACCGACTCCAAAACAATTCTAACATCATTTTTTCTCCATTTTGGAATATTTAAGAAAATAGGAAAATAAGAAGTAGTCCGGGAAGGACACGAGGCGCCCACGAGGGTGGAGGGCGCGCCCTACCCTACTTGGCGCGCCCCCTGCCTCATGGGCACCTCGTGTGCTCTCCGGACTATGTTTTCTTGCACGATACTTCTTTTGGTTAGTAAAAATTCATTATATAATCTCCCCCGTATCACGCAAAAATCTTCTGTCTTTGTTTCGAGCTGTTTTTCTGACAGATCTAGAGCACCATGACGTCTTCAAGTGCTCCCAAGGACAAGTTTTTCGAGAGGGTCATCAACCCCTATCTCGTGGAGGTGCTGCATCACCCTCATACCATTGAGATGCATGAGGGGGTGCTGCACATCCGCGATGTGGAGGGACCAAGGAGTACCGGAAGTGTGGAGACAAAACTCGAAGCGATGGAACAACAAGTTTTCAAGTGCCAAGGGATGGTGGAGCGCGGACTTAACTCCAACCAGATGATGATCGCGGAGTTCACCAACAACCACAAGCTGGACGCCAAGAACATTGGGGAGACCATCTTCAAGCTTCATGAGAAAATCGAGCACCTCCAAGCCCAGATCTATGACCTGCAAAACCAAAGCTGTGAGTATGAATATAGATTCAAGAGGATGAGTTTGGCTGCAGATTTGAGGATCCTGAAAACTCGATCATCCTTCTATTATGGTGAGCCTATGCCTTGGAAGACAGATGACAAGCCTACATCATCAACAACTCCTTCACCATCTCGGAGGACATAATCACATGGGTATGGGCACTCCCCTTGGCAACTGCCAAGCTTGGGGGAGGTGCCCCAATGTTATATTGATACGTCTCCAACGTATCTATAATTTATGAAGCATTCATGCTATAATATTATCTATTTTGGATGTTTATGGGCTTTACTAAGCACTTTTATACCTATTAACCGGAGGCCCAGCCCATATTGTTGTTTTCTTGCCTATTTCAGTGTTTCGAAGAAAAGGAATATCAATCAGACTCCAAACGGAATGAAACCTTCAGGAGCATGATTTTTGGAACAAATGTGATCCAGGAGACGTGGAGATGAAGTCAGGGAAGCTTCAAGGAGGCCATGAGGCAGGGGGCGCGCCCTCCACCCTCGTGGGCCCCTCGTGGCTCCTCTGACCGACTTCTCTCGCCTATATAAGTCCATATACCCTAAAAACATCGAAAAAACAATAGATCGGGAGTTTCGCCGCCGCAAGCCTCTGTAGCCACCAAAAACCTCTCGGGAGCCTGTTCCGGCACCCTACCGGAGGGGGAACCCATCACCGGTGGCCATCTTCATCATCTCGGCGCTCTGCATGATGAGGAGGGACTAGTTCACCCTCGGGGCTGAGGGTATGTACCAGTAGCTATGTGTTTGATCTCTCTCTCTCTCTCTCTCTCTCTCGTGTTCTTGACTTCACACGATCTTGATGTATCGCGAGCTTTGCTATTATAGTTGGATCTTATGATGTTTCTCCCCCTCTACTCTCTTGTAATGGATTGAGTTTTCCCTTTGAAGTTATCTTATCGGATTGAGTCTTTAAGGATTTGAGAACACTTGATGTATGTCTTGCTGTGCTTATCTGTGGTGGCAATGGGATATTCACGTGATCTACTTGATGTATGTTTTGGTGATCAACTTGCGGGTTCAATGAACTTATGCATAGGGGTTGGCACACGTTTTCATCTTGACTCTCCGGTAGAAACTTTGGCGCACTCTCTGAAGTACTTTGTGTTGGTTTAATAGATGAATCTGAGATTGTGTGATGCATATCGTATAATCATGCCCATGGATACTTGAGGTGACATTGGAGTATCTAGGTGACATTAGGGTTTTGGCTGATTTGTGTCTTAAGGTGTTATTCTAGTACGAACTCTATGATAGATCGAACGGAAAGAATAGCTTCCTGTTATTTTACTATGGACTCTTGAATAGATCGAGCAGAAAGGATAACTTTGAGGTGGTTTCGTACCCTACCATAATCTCTTTGTTTGTTCTACACTATTAGTGGCTTTGGAGTGACTCTTTGTTGCATGTTGAGGGATAGTTATATGATCCAATTGTGTTATTATTGTTGAGAGAACTTGCACTAGTGAAAGTATGAACCTTAGGCCTTGTTTCCTAGCATTGTAATACTATTTTAGCTCACTTTTATCATTAGTTACCTTGCTGTTTTTATATTTTCATATTACAAATACCTATATCTACCATCCATATTGCACTTGTATCACCGTCTCTTCGCCGAACTAGTGCACCTATACAATTTACCATTGTATTGGGTGTGTTGGCGACACAAGAGACTCTTTGTTATTTGGTTGCAGGGTTGTTTGAGAGAGATCATCTTCATCCTACACCTCCCACGGATTGATAAACCTTAGGTCATCCACTTGAGGGAAATTTGCTACTATCCTACAAACCTCTGCACTTGGAGGCCCAACAACGTCTACAAGAAGAAGGTTGTGTAGTAGACAACAAGCTCTTTTCTGGCACCGTTGCTGGGGAGGTGAGTGCTTGAAGGTATATCTTTAGATCTTGCAATCGAATCTTTTTGTTTCTTGTTTTATCACTAGTTTAGTTTATAAAAGAAAACTACTTAAAAATGGAATTGAGTTTGTCTCATACGCTTCACCTTTTTAATATCTTTCGTAAGTATGATGAAAAGGAAAATTGTGCTCAAGTGCTAGAAGAAGAAGTCTATAAAATGTTTGATACTAAATCTTTGAATGATGAGCATGATTGCAATGTTGTTAGTATGAACTCTTTGAATATCCATAGCACTAATGATGATTGCACTAGTCATAATGAAAATATCTCTTATAAGCATGTCAATTTTTGTGGAGAGCATTGGGTTTGCATGGACACACCAAATAGAGAAGATAGATATTGCAAGAGGCATAAGCATTTAGAAACTAAATTGTTGCAAGAAAGGTTAAATGTGAGTGCTAAAAATTTATATTTCCTTTGCCGTACTTGTGAATATTGCAATGAACATGGTCATTTAAATCTCCGATGCAAATTGTTTCATGATTGAATCGTGTCCAAAAATTGTGATGACTTGATTTCCCTTGCACATCATAATGAACTTAGTTTGCTTTTGGGTTATGAAGAATTGAAACATGCAACTAAGCATATTCCAGAATATAATCTTAAGAATTTTCTTGATATTAATCTAGAGGAAATTTATTTGTATTGTGCGGTGAATTGCCTTGAAAATCCTTATATTGCCAATTACCTAAAGAAAAGAAAGCAAATAGAAGATGAAGAGAATACTAATGAAAGGGAAGAGACTTCCCAATCTCCTCCTATTATTTCTTATGATGAATCAGGTAACGAGGAGGAGCTTTCTAGTCAACCAATCTCATCAATAAGGAGCTCAAAGAAGAAGGTTGAACCCACTCATAATGTGAAGAAGAAAAAGAAAAAACCGGAGAAGCAAAGTCCCTCCCAAATGATGTTGCTCCTACTACTCATTGTGATGATGATAATTTCTATACTATTGGGCCATCCATACTATTAATGATGAGAGTGATTATGCTTATGATATGAAAAGGCCCAAGTTTGGGGAAGCTATGTTTGATGAGAATGACATATTTGAGAATATATTTGCTGAAATTAATGTTTGTCCCAAGCTTGGGGATGCTATGTTTAATGAAGATGATATTTTTAGCCTCCCAAGTTTTGATATGCAAAGTTGTTATGATGATAGCATGCCTCTTACCTATGATGATTATATTGATGAAAGTGGATTTGGAGAGTTCATGACTTTATTTAGTGATGATTCCACTATCTTGGAAGAGGTTTCAATCGATTATGATGAGAACAAAGTTGCTACTTATGATGATTATTGTGATGAAACTTATGCTATAAAAATTAGTGATGATTATATTTATAAAACTTTTCATGATTATAATTACCCTTTTTCTGAACATTACTCTTTTAATTTGGAAACAATTTTTAGTATTCGAGTCTTTTATGATACTCCCACTATTTCGAATGAGAAGAATTTTGCTTATGTGGAGAGTAGTAAATTTTCTATGCAAGTAGATCATGAAAAGAATGCTTTAGGTGCTGGTTATATTGTTGAATTCATTCATGATGCTACTGAACATTATTATGAGGGAGGAATATATGCTTGTAGGAATTGCAATAATATCAAGTTTCCTCTCTATGTGTTGAAAATTTTGAAGTATGCTTGTTTTACCTTCCTATGCTAGTTGATTATTGTCCCAATAAGTTGTTTGCTCAAAAAATCCCTATGTATAGGAAGTGGGTTAGACTTAAATGTGCTAGTCATATGCTTCATGATGCTCCCGTTATGTTTCAATTCTTATCTTGTACGTGAGCATCATTGTCATCATCATGCCTAGCTAAAAGGCATTAAAGAAAAGCGCTTGTTCGGAGACAACCCAATATTTACCGTTTCTGTTTTTGTGTGTCCACATGATTATTCTACTGTAGTAATCATGTTTTATAGCTTTTATTTCAATAAAGTTCCAAGTAAGACCTTTAGGATAGCTTACGGTGATAGTTGTGTTGATCCTGCTGAAAATCAGAAACTTTTGCACAGAGAAAATTAGTTTTGATAATTCTCAGAAGCGTTCTTCTGATCAGATTATTTTTGCTCTGGATTGGTACACAAATTTCTTAGGACTTCCTAATTTGGTAGGATTTTTGGAGTTCCATAAGTATACGTTTGATATAGATTACTACAGACTGTTCTGTTTTTGACAGATTCTGTTTTCTATGTGTTGTTTGCTTATTTTGACGAATCTATGAGTAGTATCGGAGGGTATGAACCATAGAAAAGTTGGAATACAATAGATATTACACCAATATGAATTTAGAATGAGTTCATTACAGTACCTAAGTGGTTGTTTTATTTTCTTATACTAACGGAGCTTACGAGTTTTCTGTTGAGTTTTGTGTTGTGAAGTTTTCAAGTTTTGGGTAAAGATTCGATGGACTATGGAATAAGGAGTGGAAAGAGCCTAAGCTTAGGGATGCCCAAGGCACCCCAAGGTAATATTCAAGGACAACCAAGAGCCTAAGCTTGGGGATGCCCCGGATGGCATCCCCTCTTTCGTCTTCGTTCATCGGTACCTTTACTTGGAGCTATATTTTTATTCACCACATGATATGTGTTTTTCTTGGAGCGTCATGTTGTTTTATTTTGTTTTGCTTGATGTTTGAATAAAATACCAAGATCTGAAATTATTAAATTAGAGAAAGTCTTCACATAGTTACATAATTATTTAACTACTCATTGATCTTCACTTACATCTTTTTGGAGTAGTTTGTCATTTACTCGTGTGCTTCACTTATATCCTATGACTAAATGGTTGAATGGGTTGAATGTCATAAATCTGAAATTATATATGTTTCATATGCTTACCCCATTGGGAGTAATGACTTCACATCTAAGAAGTAGAGGTAGTAAATTTATTGAAGGTTAGCAAGCATTGTATTGGTCACTTGGACAATTCATGAAAGAATATTGAAGGAAGAGAAATTTCACGTATAAATAAACTATCTTAGACATCTTCTATGATTGTGAGCCCCATTGATTATTTTCAAACCTGAGCAAATTAGTTGAAGTTGGACAAGGAAGACAACGTAATGAGTTATGCTTGGGTGTATTTGTATAGAAGTTATATTGTTATAGATCCTCCAACATGTGGTGCTTGCTTTTTAGAATACTTTGCTAGCCAAAATATTTGTACTAAGCGGGAATACTGCTTGTGCATCCAAATTCCTTGAACCAAGTTTCTTCCATGAGTGTCCACCATACCTACCTATATGCGGTATTTACCTGTCGTTCCAAGTAAATTTGCATGTGCCAAACTCTAAACCTTCAAATAATAATCTATTTTGTATGCCCGAGTCGCTCATGTAGCGACTAGGGGCTGTCGGTATCTTCCATGCTAGGTGGGTTATTCTCAAGATGAGTGGACGCCGCTCATCATTCACGAGAAAAATGGCTGGTAACTGGGATGCCCAGTCCCATGATCAAAAGATCAAAATCAAATCAAAAATAATTGCAAACAAAACTACCCCAGGATTGATGTTAGTTGGAGGCACCCGTTGTTTCGGGCAAGCCATGGATTGATGATTGTTGGTGGAGGGGGAGTAAAAACTTTACCATTCAGTTTGGGAACCGCCTATAATGTATGTACTATGGAAGATATTGGGAACTCTTGGTTGTTATGTTGAAAATGAGATCATACCTCTCAAAATTATTTATCTCTATTTCAAAATCAAGCTCTGGCACCTATGCAAATCCCTGCTTCCCTCTGTGAAGGGCCTATCTTTTACTTTTATGCAAGAGTCGGTAGTATTCTTTCTCATTCCTACCTACTCTTTAGTTGGCAAGCATCGTGTGTTGGGGAAAGGTCTAAGCATCTATGGCCATGCAAATATATTTGATCATGAATTATTATTGTTGACAATTATCTATATGATAAGTGAGTTGGGAGGCGAAACACTAAGCCCCTGTCTTTCTCTATGTTCGATGGATGCTAGTTGTTCTAAGAATATGCTTTGAGTGGTAGCAATCATGGAAGACTATATGATAGTTGAGTATGTGGAGTTTGCTAAATCAAAGCTCTGACATAGACCCTTCCTGAAAATAAGATGAATTGTAATTGTTTGATGACTGAGAATGAAGTTTGCTAGTTTTCCAGAAAGTTTATGGTCTATGCTTTAACATGTGAATAGCTTGTTACTTGATCTTGAGAAGTTTTATGAGTTGAACTACTGTTATGATATATAATCATGCTAGAAAAGGTGATTGAAATTATCATTGATCAAACTCGTGCACCTGCTAGCATTCATACTTCATAAATTCTTTCTTTTATCATTTACTTACTCGAGGACGAGCAGGAATTAAGCTTGGGGATGTTGATATGTCTCCAATGTATGTATAATTTATGAAGCATTCATGCTATAATATTATCTATTTTGGATGTTTTTGGACTAACCTATTAACCGGAGGCCCAACCCATATTGTTGTTTTCTTGCCTATTTCAGTGTTTCGAAGAAAAGGAATATCAAACGGAGTCCAAATGGAATGAAACCTTCGGGAGCATGATTTTTGGAACGGACGTGATCTAGGAGACGTGGACATGAAGTCAGGGAAGCTTCGAGGAGGCCACGAGGCAGGGGGCACCCACCCCCCTGGGCGTGCCCTCCCCCTCGTGGGCCCCTCGTGGCTCCCCTGACCGACTTCTCTCGCCTATATAAGTCCATATACCCTAAAAACATCGAAAAAAACAATAGATCGGAAGTTCCGCCGCCGCAAGCCTGTGTAGCCACCAAAAACCTCTCGGGAGCCCGTTCCGGCACCCTGTCGGAGGGGGAACCCATCACCGGTGGCCATCTTCATCATCCCGGCGCTCTCCATGACAGGGAGCGAGTAGTTCACCCTCGGGGCTGAGGGTATGTACCAGTAGCTATGTGTTTGATCTCTGTCTCTCTCGTGTTCTTGACTTCACACGATCTTGATGTATCGCGAGCTTTGCTATTATAGTTGGATCTTATGATGTTTCTCCCCCTCTACTCTCTTGTAATGGATTGAGTTTTCCCTTTGAAGTTATCTTATCGAATTGAGTCTTTAAGGATTTGAGAACACTTGATGTATGTCTTGTCGTGCTTATCTGTGGTGACAATGGGATATTCACGTGATCTACTTGATGTATGTTTTGGTGATCAACTTGCGGGTTCAATGAACTTATGCATAGGGGTTGGCACACGTTTTCGTCTTGACTCTCCGGTAGAAATTTTGGGGCACTCTTTGAAGTACTTTGTGTCGGTTGAATAGATGAATCTGAGATTGTGTGATGCGTATCGTATAATCATGCCCACGGATACTTGAGGTGACATTGGAGTATCTAGGTGATATTAGGGTTTTGGTTGATTTGTGTCTTAAGGTGTTATTCTAGTACGAACTCTATGATAGATCGAACGGAAAGAATAGCTTCGTGTTATTTTACTACGGACTCTTGAATAGATCGTGCAGAAAGGATAATTTTGAGGTGGTTTCGTACCCTACCATAATCTCTTCGTTTCTTCTCCGCTATTAGTGGATTTGGAGTGACTCTTTGTTACATGTTGAGGGATAGTTATATGATCCAATTATGTTATTATTGTTGAGAGAACTTGCACTAGTGAAAGTATAAACCTTAGGCCTTGTTTCCTAGCATTGAAATACCATTTACGCTCACTTTTATCATTAGTTACCTTGCTGTTTTTATATTTTTAGATTACAAATACCTATATCTACCATCCATATTGCACTTGTATCACCATCTCTTCGCCGAACTAGTGCACCTATACAATTTACCATTGTATTGGGTGTGTTGGGGACACAAGAGACTCTTCATTATTTGGTTGCAGGGTTGTTTGAGAGAGACCATCTTCATCCTACGCCTCCCACGGATTGATAAACCTTAGGTCATCCACTTGAGGCAAATTTGCTACTGTCCTACAAACCTCTGCACTTGGAGGCCCAACAACGTCTACAGGAAGAAGGTTGTGTAAGTAGACATCATGTATCACCATCACACTCCTATCTTTATCGTTTTTCTTAGTTCGAGCCTTTTGGTAATATCTTGATCTAGTAGAATAAAGTTTTGGTATGAATTAGTTTTGAGTTTTGCTTTGTGATCCCTCTATGTAATCGAGTCCATGAGATATATATAATAAAGATTAGTGTTGAGTCAAGGGCTTTGCTATCTTGCTATGATCTTAAGTGCATAAAAGAATAAAAGAAATAAAAGAGATCATATTGATCTTATGGATAGTAATGACTTCACATATAGAGAGTATGAGGCTCAAAAGTTGTTGGGAGGTGGCAAACATAGTTTTGGTCATCGTTGCAATTAATAGGAAGTAATAAAGAAAGAGAGGTTTTCACATATAAATATACTATTTTGAACATATTTTATGATTGTGAGCACTCATTAAAGTATGACATGCTAAAGAGTTGATGTTGGACAAGGAAGACAACGTAATGGGTTATGTTCTCTCACATCTTAATTAAAGTATATTGTCATGGATCGTCCAACATGTTGAGCTTGCCTTACTCCCTCATGCTAGCCAAATTCCTTGCACCAAGTTGAGATACTACTTGTGCTTCCAAATATCCTTAAACCCAGTTTTGCCATGAGAGTCCACCATACCTACCTATGGATTGAGTAAGATCCTTCAAGTAAGTTGTCATGTTGCATGCAATAAAAATTGCTCTCTAAATATGTATGACTTATTAGTGCAGAGAAAATAAGCTTTATACGATATTGTGATATGGAAGTAATAAAAGCGACAAACTGCATAATAAAGGTTCATATCACAAGTGGCAATATAAAGTGATGTTCTTTTGCATTAAGATTTCGTGCATCCAACCAAAAAGCACATGACAACCTCCGCTTCCCTCTGCGAAGGGCCTATCTTTTACTTATGTCTTTTACATTATGCAAGAGCCAAGGTGATCTTCACCTTTCCTTTTTACATTTTATCCTTTGGCAAGCACCTCGTGTTGGAAAGATCCTGATATATATATCCAATTGGATGTAAGTTAGCATGAACTATTATTGTTGACATTACCCTTGAGGTAAAAGGTTGGGAGGCAACACAATAAGCCCCTATCTTTCTTTGTGTCTGATTAAAACTCCAGAACCATAAGTATTGCATGAGTGTTAGCTATTGTGGAAGACTAAATGATAGTTGAGTATGTGGACTTGCTGAAAATCTCTATTATTGACTCTTTCCGATGTTATGATAAATTGCAATTGGTTCAATGACTGAGATTATAGTTTGTTAGTTCTCAATGAAGTTTTTGAATCACACTTGACATTGTGAATAGATTGTTACTTGAGCATAAGAAATCATATGACAATATATATATATATATATGTTGCTGTTATAAGAATGATCATGATGCCCTCATGTCTGTATTTTATTTTTATCGACACCTCTATCTCTAAACATGTGGACATATTTTTTGATATCGACTTCCGCTTGAGGACAAGCGAGGTCTAAGCTTGGGGGATTTGATACGTCCATTTTGCATCATGCTTCTATATCGATATTTATTGCATTATGGGCTGTTATTACATGTTATATCAAAATACTTATGGCCATTCTCTCTTATTTTACAAGGTTTACATGAAGAGGGAGAATGCCGGCAGCTGGGATTCTGGGCTGGAAAAGGAGCAAATATTAGAGACCTATTCTGCACAGCTCCAAAAGTCCTGAAACTCCACGAAAGTCTTTTTTGGAATTAATGATAAATATTCAGCGGAAGAAGTACCAGAGGGGCCCCACACCCTGGCCACGAGGGTGGGGGCGCGCCCTACCCCCCTGGGCGCGCCCCCCTGCCTCGTGGGCCACCTGGCAGCCCTCCGGTGCCCATCTTCTGCTATATGAGGTCCTTTACCATGAAAAAAAATCATAAGCAAGCTTACGGGATGAGACTCCGCCGCCATGATGCGGAACCTTGGCGGAACCAATCTAGGGCTCCGGCGGAGCTGTTCTTCCAGGGAAACTTCCCGCCGGGAGGGGGAAGTCATCATCATCATCACCAACGATCCTCTCATCGGGAGGGGGTCAATATCCATCAACATCTTCACCAGCACCATCTCCTCTCAAACCCTAGTTCATCTATTGTATCCAATCTTTGTACCAAAACCTCAGATTGGTACCTGTGGGTTGCTAGTAGTGTTGATTACTCCTTGTAGTTGATGCTAGTTGGTTTATTTGGTGGAAGATCATATGTTCAGATCCTTAATGCATATTAATACCCCTCTAATTATGAACATGAATATGCTTTGTGAGTAGTTACGTTTGTTCCTGAGGACATGGGTGAAGTCTTGCTATTAGTAGTCATGTGAATTTGGTATTCGTTCGATATTTTGATGAGATGTATGTTGTCTCTCCTCTAGTGGTGTTATGTGAACGTCGACTACATGACACTTCACCACTGTTTGGGCCTAGAGGAAGGCATTGGGAAGTAATAAGTAGATGATGGGTTGCTAGAGTGACAGAAGCTTAAACCCTAGTTTATGCATTGCTTCATAAGGGGCTGATTTGGATCCATATGTTTCATGTTATGGTTAGGTTTACCTTAATACTTCTTTTGTAGTTGCGGATGCTTGCAATAGGGGTTAATCATAAGTGGGATGCTTGTCCAAGAAAGGGCAGTACCCAAGCACCGGTCCACCCACATATCAAAGTAACAAACGCGAATCATATGAGTGTGACAAAAACTAGCTTGACGATAATTCCCATGTGTCCTCGGGAGCGCTTTTCTCATTATAAGAACTTGTCCAGGCTTGTCCTTTGCTACAAAAAGGATTGGGCCACCTTGCTGCACTTTATTTACTTTCATTGCTTGTTACCCGTTACAAATTATCTTATCACAAAACTATCTGTTACCTACAATTTTAGTTCTTGCAGAGAATACCTTACTGAAAACCGCTTGTCATTTCCTTCTGCTCTTCGTTGGGTTCGACACTCTTACTTATCGGAAAGACTATGATAGATCCCGTACACTTGTGGGTCATCAGAGCTACTGGTCGAGGTGCCGTACAAGGCGCCAAAAAAGAAGGAGAAGAAGAAGGAGGATCTCCTGGAGGCCCGGGGAGGTCTCCGCTTGAGGGAACGTCCGGTCACCAAGGCCGGAGACGCAATGGCCCCGTCTGCCCAAGACAGGGAGGAGGACAAAGACAAGGAGGAAAGTGCCTCCTCTCGCTCCAAGAAGAGGGTGTCATCCAAAGATGCCGAGGAGGAACAACCTCCTCGGGCCCCGAAGAGGCAGTGCAGGCCCAAGGTGGTCCTATCCGATAGCTCGGACTCCGATGAGGAGTCCACAACATCCGAAGAGATCCCAGAGAAGGACCGTAGGGTCAAGCCCCCTACCACAAGGTAGGAACTTCGACATTCTCTGTTTTATTTTTACTAATATCTTATCAACGAAAACTAATTTGTCTGATATCACAGCCCACCGTGCGGCCTCCCTACCGAGCAGACCTCGGAGGGGACCTCTCTGCCTGCCAATTTGGTGGACAATGGATCCAAGCTGTGCTATGCACCTCCCCTGGTCCCCAAAGAGGCCACAGAGATGTTGTCCCGAAGGACCCCTCCCCGTCTAAATATAGAAGAGGGGGTGACGTAACTATGGCTGAGGCTGATGCCTCAGTCGCCAAATACCATGAGGACACATCCCTCTTGGCGATCATGGGAGGGGAATCCAGACCATCCGGACCCTCCCGACCAGCCGCGCCAGAACCCCCAAGGCCCTCGAGTGCGCCGGTCCTACCCTCCAATGAAGGAGGAGCCGAGGCGCCACCACCCGCATCGAGCGCCAATAATCAGGCGTCAACAAGATGGCTGGACATGATGGAGGGGTTGGTGAACAACTCCGCCACCGTTGAAGAACACCGCACCATAATCGGTGTAGTTCTGCTGGGTGTTCGGTCTGTCCATACCGGACGGAACAATGTCATTCAAGGCCTCTTGACAGGCTTTGAGGTAAGTCAACTAATATTCTTTTTCCATAAAAATGGCTTTAACTTTTTTAGCAAAAACTTGAGTATGTCGTATATATATATGGGTCCAAAAACCTTACAGAGGGTCAAATATCCGCAGGGCCAGGAATTAAAATATCCTGATTGATTTGAAATTGCAGGCATTGTCCTTGCCCGCGGCAGCTAATGCCGCTGCACTGGAGGAGATGGATCGGAAGCTTAAATGCTCTGATGAAGAGCTTGACCTTGTCAACAAACGGCTTGATGAGGCGCAAGGTAAGCCTCTATCAAAATACAAAGTGAACACTGCCGAATATGGATGTTCCAGATTGTATGCTGAGTCTCTATTATTTGGTGACTACAACTGTTGCCATAGAGGTTGAGGGCCTCAAGGCGGCGCTTAAGAAGGACGAGGCCGAGGCGGTCGAAAAGAAGGCCACTCCCGGAAAGGCGGTGGCCGAACTGGAGATGGTGAAGACCGCCTATGAGAAGCACGTGGCTCGAGTGGCCGAAGTGCAAGTGGAGCTCAAGGATGCTGTCATGAAATGTGAGGCCTTAGAGAAGAAGCACAAAGAGCAGTCTTTCGAGCTGTCCAACATGGAGAAAGAGCTCTGAGAGACAAGGACCAAAGTGCGGGGCACCCGCGAGGAGATTCTCCAATCGAGGAAGATCGCGGATGGTAAGCCATACTTATTGCAGAGTGTTTTTGGCAGCAACAGGTTCGCCTTGCTGACGCGGGTTTGGCGCTCCGTGGGCATTTTTGCCAGCTTCCCAGGAGTGTGGAGGCTGTGGCAGAGCACTATGCCAAGCATGAAGAGGACCTTGTGCAGCAGGTCTTCTGGTCGCAGTTCCAGGCACCTGACCATCCTTCCCTCCTCACCAACATGATGCAGCAGCTGATGGAGCTACATCGGATGGCCAGGCCAGCCATGAAGGATCTTTGTATCCGGCTGTGGCCCTCAGAGCCGATTCCGAGCAACTACTTTGGGCTGGTGCAGAAGCTGCATGACGCCTCGCCCCAGCTTGATGTCGTGAAGTGTTCTTCCTGCCTGAAGGGGGCTTGGCTGGCCTTTTCAAAGACAATGGTGCATTGACCGAAGATCAAGCCGATGGACATGGCCACCGATCCCTCGCCCATTGGAAAGGAGCATTGATACGTCTCCAACATATCTGTAATTCTTGATTGTTCCATGCTATTATATTATCTGTTCTGGATATTTAATGGGAATTTATATGCTATTTTATATTATTTTTTGGGACTAACCTATTAACCGAGGGCCCAGTGCCAGTTTATGTTGTTTTGCCTATTTTAGAGTTTTGCAGAAAAGGAATACCAAACGGAGTCCAAGAAGAATGAAACCTTCGCGGTGATCTTTCTTGGACCGAAAGCAAACCAGAAGACTTGGAGATGAAGTCGGAGATGCAACAAGGAAGCCACGAGGTAGGAGGGCGCACCCAGGGGGGTAGGGTGCGCCCCCACCCTCGTGGGTCCCTCATGGCTCCCCTGACCTAGTTCCTTCGCCTATATACACTCTTATACCATGAAAACATCCAGGAGAGCCACGAAACCAATTTTCCACCACCGCAACCTTCTGTACCCGCGAGATCCCATCTAGGGACCTTTTCCGGTGTCCTGCAGAGGGGGATTCGATCATGGAGGGCTTATACATCAACACCATTACCTCTCCGATGAAGCGTGAGTAGTTTACTACAGACCTTTGGGTCCATAGTTATTAGCTAGATGGCTTTTTCTCTCTCTTTGGTTCTCAATACCATGTTGTCCTCGATGTTCTTGGAGATCTATTCGATGTAATACTCTTTTGCGGTGTGTTTGCCAAGATCTGATGAATTGTGGATTTATGATCAAGATTATATATGAATATTATTTGGTTCTTCTCTGAATTATTATATGCATGATTTGATATCTTGGCAAGTCTCTTAGAATTATCGGTTTAGTTTGGCCTACTAGATTGATCTTTCTTGCAATGGGAGATGTGCTTAGCTTTGGGTTCAATCTTGCGGTGTCCTTTCCCAGTGACAGTAGGGGAAGCAAGGCACGTATTGTATTGTTGCCATCGAGGATAACAAGATGGGGTTTTCATCATATCGCTTGAGTTAATTCCTCTACATCATGTCATCTTGCTTAATGCATTACTCCATTCTTTATGAACTTAATACTCTAGATGCATGCTGGATAGTGCTCGATGTGTGGAGTAATAGTAGTAGATGCAGGCAGGAGCCGGTCTACTTGACACGGACATGATGCCTATGTTCATGATCATTGCCTTAGATACTGTCATAATTATGCGGTCTTCTATCAATTGCTCGGCAATAATTTGTTCACCCACCGTAATATTTGCTATCTTGAGAGAAGACACTAGTGAAACCTATGGCCCCCGAGTCTCTTTTCCATATTATTGAGTCTCGTTTACATCTTGCTAGTTTCTGATGTACTATTTTTCAATCTTTACTTTCCAATCTATAATCCAAAAATACCAAAAATATTTACTTTACCGTTTATCTATCTCTATCAGATCTCACTTTTGCAAGTGACCGTGAAGGGATTGACAACCCCTTTATCGCATTGGTGCAAGTTGTTGATTGTTTGTGCATGTATTTGGTGACTTGTGCGTTGTCTCCTACTGGATTGATACCTTGGTTCTCAAAACTGAGGGAAATACTTGCGCAACTTTGCTGCATCACCCTTTCCTCTTCAAGGAAAACCAACGCAAGCTCAAGAGGTAGCAAGAAGGATTTCGGGCGCCGTTGCCAGGGAGATCTACGCCAAGTCAAGCCATACCAAGTACCCATCATAAACTCTTCTCCCTTGCATTACATTGTTCGCCATTCGCCTCTCGTTTTCCTCTCCCCCACTTCTAAAATGATTTTCGAAAACCTTTGCCTTTTTTCGCCCCTCTTCTGTTCGTCTCTTTTCGTTTGCTTCTTTTGTGCTTGTGTTTTGGTGTGCCTGTTTACTTTGATGGCGCAGCCAAAGAGCGTTGATCCTCACCTTAGGAGGTTGGAAGGAATTGAAAATAATGTTAGAAGTTTTATGGAGTATATGAATAAAGAGCTCGATGATATGTCTAAGGATTTTTATGGTTTGAAATCTCAGTTGGCTCATCTTGAAAATTTAGTAGGCCAAATTTCTGATAAACAAGCCACCTTAGTTAATAAGATGGCCACTAAACCCTAGGCTCTAAATAATAATGATGAAGATCTAGAAGTAATTGATGTGACTCCTATTGAATATTTTTTCCAATATGAATCTTGATAAAGATGGGACTGGAGATGAGTCAACTTTAGTGAAAAGGCATCCTAATGATTCGGAGTTTTTAGATCTAGATGCAAAATTTGATAAAAGTGGGATTGAAGAGGTCAAAACTTTATGTAGCAACGAACCCACTATTTTGGATTTCAAGGAATTTACTTATGATAATTGTTCTTTCATAGATTGTATTTCCTTGTTGCAATCCGTGCTAAATTCCCCTCATGCTTATAATCAAAACAACACTTTTACTAAACATATCATTGATGCTATGATGCAATCTTTTGAAGAAAAGCTTGAACTAGAAGTTTCTATCCCTAGAAAACTTTATGATGAGTGGGAACCTACTATAAATATTAAGATTAAATATTATGAATGCTATGCTTTGTGTGATTTGGGTTCTAGTGTTTCCACGATTCCAAAAACTTTGTGTGATGTGCTACATTTTCGTGAATTTGATGATTGTTCTTTAAATTTGCATCTTGCGGATTCCACCTGTCGATGGGAAACGACACCTATGGGATCACTGGAATCCCTACTATGGTTGCAGGGTATGGGATCGTGAGAAGAGCGGGACTAGCAGACAACACAAAGGGGGATTTACCTAGGTTCAGGCCGAAAAGATGCGTAAAACCCTATGATCCTGCTTTGGTGGATGTATTTAGTGTTCTTGAGCTCCTGAACTAGCTCTGGGTGTTGCCAGGTTCGAAAGAGCCGAATCCTTCTCCCGTGCGCCATGGGCCTCCTTTTATAGGCGAAAGGGGCTACCATAGTGGCACACAGGAGGTCGAAAGTGCTACAACGTTGTGAGCTTATCGCTGGTATTACAGGACAAAGTGCATTTAATGTGAGGCTTAGGTGTCCCTTCACTTTATCGGGGACGGGAACGAGGCCCATCTTATCTGTCGCCGCTCCCCCTCGCTTCGACACACGCCCTAGCCAGCAATGCATGCAGTGCCATGTAGGCAGGCAAGCAGCTGAGGTGGCGCGGTGGTGGAGCCTCCACGAAGGTCTTCATGCCGCAATGTGGGTGTGTGCTGAGTTGGCCTAGAAGCTGCGTGCTGCCACGCAGGTGCCTGCCCAACTGGTTGGGCTGGCAGCTGCATGCGAGCGGCGGCGGGGAGTTGGTTGGTGCAGGCCTGGCAGTGGCCCTGCTGTCGCCTCTGGCAAGGGTCTTGTCGGGTGGCCCGGCAAGGGTCTTGCCGGGTGGACCAGCAAGGGTCCTGCCACGGCACGCTGGCGTCCCCGGCAAGGGTCTTGCCGGGGGTCTTGTGGATTCCTTCGGTAAGGATCTTGGTGAGGATTGTTGCTTTCCAATCCTCATCTGATCTTGGGTATTCTATGTCCTCACAAAGATGTGCATGCCACCATGGGGGTGCCTCCCGAGCCTTGGTCCAATATGGTTGTTGGAGACCGTGGCTCGAGGGTGGCCCGCTCCACTGGTGTGGGTGAGCTGCCCCCAGCAAGGGTCTTCCGGGGCAACCTGCTTCGCCCGTCTGCGCTTTGTGGCCTTGGTTCTTGATACTTTCTTGTTCGTCTTGTGCTTTTGGCTTCTCTCCGGATTCCCTTTCCTGCCCTCTTATGCATGGCCATGGCAGGTGGCTCTGACTGCCCATGCACAAGTAAAGGGGTCAAAAGCAGAGCCCCTACTTTTGTACACCGACAGGAGCTCCCAAGCCTAGGCCATACATAAGTGTAACACGTTGTTGGGCCAGGCCCAGAACGGTGCGCGAGCAGTTGGGCCAGATTTTTACCTTGGTAACTGTTCCGTCCGCTGCACTTCCCCACGACCCGCATTTAACGCGCGACGTGGAGGTCGTGCACGCGCGCATGAAGGAGGCATGCTGGCGTCATCCCGTGGTGGATAGTAAAGAGGCAGCTTGCGTGCCTCTTTGAGACCGTAGGGC
This sequence comes from Triticum dicoccoides, assembly GCF_002162155.2. Taxonomy (NCBI): domain Eukaryota; kingdom Viridiplantae; phylum Streptophyta; class Magnoliopsida; order Poales; family Poaceae; genus Triticum; species Triticum dicoccoides. The sequence continues at coordinate 160,474,944 of NC_041383.1, read as the reverse complement.
CGCTGCTCATTTACTGCCTCACTCGGGAACCGTCGCTCCACACGTCCTACTACGCCTATCCCTCGCGCCACATTCGCTACATGCACGATGCAGGGCGAATGACAGGCGCGCGGGACGTGGGAAGTCATGTGCGTGCGTGGGTCGATTCCCACGCGCCTTCAATGGAGCAAGGAGGGCGGTCGACGGACCCGCTTGCTGTACTCCAACGGGCCGGATTGGCCGAGAGGGGGCGGCCCAGCCTCGCCCCCGCCCCTTTATAAAGAGGGGAGTGGGAGGAACGGTGCCTCAATCCTCTGCCATCTGCCTCTCCCCATTCCTGCCTCTTCCTTTCTTCTGCCATGGCGAGGGGGTGTGGCGACGCTTCATTGGTGGCTGCGAGGGTCTCGGCTCGACAACGCATCACCCCTCCCCAAGAGCTCGTAGTGGCGGAGCTAGTTGCGAGAGGGAGGGGGAGGGGCGATGTCGAGGCCGCCGTGGTGCTCGAGGGGGAGGAAGACGGGGCGGCAGATCGGCCTCGCATCCGCCAGTTGCCCCTCCTCCGATGGAGGGCCACGTCGGGGACAATCCTCGTGAGTTCTTCATCAGGCTGCGCCAGCCGCCGCACCGTTGTCTTCGCCTCCCGACTCCGTTTCCGCGGGAGATGGAGATGGATCCACCGCAGGCATTGTGGCTGCATATGAGGGGTTGCGGGAACAATGGCATATGGGCCGACATCGAGTTCCCCGCCCCTCACGTCATGTACCTCCGTCGAGGGTGGAAGACCTTCGCCCGCATCCATAGCTTGACGGAGGGGCTCACTCTCCATTTCAAATTAATGGAGAATGGCCTCCTCTCCGTCAAGATCTTCAGGCACTTCGGGACTCACGTAAGGTGCTGCGTGGAGAGCTCCTCCAACGATGAAGATTCCTCCTTGAGCGAGGGTGAAGAGGAGGACAGCGGCAGCGACGACGAGGGGAGCGGGCGGCAGGATGACGGGTCCGACTAGGTGTCATGCGCCGCTCCGGGCGGCACCGGCGACCCCATCATCCGTGTCACCGGCTCCTTGAACTTCTCGGGGTCGCCTCCTTGGGCGGCTGGCGTAGGGAGGCTGCGGAAGAGGAAGAGGGCGGGCGGCAAGACCGTCAAGTCGAAGTACGCGGGCACCGACGCCTTCGTAGCATATTGACATTGCTACCGCCTCGTCTTCCAGCTCTTCTACCGTCATCTTCATCACCAGCCTCCCTTCGGGGTGGCCATCGAGATGTTCTCCTGGTGCCTCCTGCTGCTCGTACTTTGCCTAGGCGCCCCTTTCGCCCTTTTGCCTTCTTGTTCCATTTCCTGGGGAGAGGGACAAGAAAGGGATTACGGGCACCTTATCTCTTTTTAATCCTGTAAGCCTTCGGGCCTTTGCTAGATTTAAAACTTGTAATCCCCTTGCTCATGTTTTTCATTCCGTATGAACTGTACCTGTACGGGATGTTTTTAATGAAAAAGGATGTTTGCCGGGCTTTTCGTTCATGGGTGAAACCCACGGCAAGGATTGAATCCTTGTTACCATCTAAAGTAAACGTTTTTTGCCCGGCAACAGGCCCTGCCATCCCCCCATTTGGCTTGACCTTTCTCACGCTCTTGGCAGAGGCAAGGATGAGATGGGTTTAGTCTCCACGTTCTATTCCTTTGCTGCCACAACTACGCCCAACTTCGGACCAAGGAGATAAACCTTGGGCTCAGAAAGAGGGGAGCATGGTAGCTTGGATATAAAACGGGATTTCACGTACCCCAGTTCATAAAGGAATGCATGATAGAGGATAAAGGACTTATCTGGACCTGCAGCCGCCGGCAATCTCAGCTTGCCGCGGATGGATCCCTGTATTTGCAGCCCCTGGCAACCTTGGCTTGCCGGGGTCAGGGCACCGGTCCATTCCTTTCTTCCAAACAGCTCGACAGAAATACTTACGTGTCCTATGAACCAAAAAGGACAGGGAAGAAACATAGAGATGCATACTCGACCTCTAAGCTAGGGGTTAGCCGCTGCCAAGCACTATCAACCCTAACCGAGGAGGGGACTCGACCTAGCATGCATGCTATAACTTAGGGCGCCAGCGCTTCGTTTATTAGTGCTCAAGGTCTATGCCTGGCTTTGTACAAAGGGTTACATGCCTTGCCGGCAAGGCTTGTACAAAAGGGCGGCCTGCCGGGAGGCCCGGTAGCCGCGCCTTATGGGTAAAACTTGTGAAGATGCTCGATGTTCCAGGAGTTGCTCACTGGAACGACATCTTCGGTCTCCAGGCGGACTGCGCCGGGCCTGGTGACTCGTGTTACCCGATAAGGGCCTTCCCACTTTAGTGTCAACTTGTTGGAATTCTTGGCCGACTGAACGTGCCGAAGAACAAGGTCGCCTTCCTCAAAGCTCCGGGCATGAACCTTGCGGCTATGGTAGCGGCACAAGGCTTGCTGGTAGCGTGCTGCTCTCACAGCCACCCGGAGACGATCTTCCTCAAGGAGCGTCGCGTCATCTTGCCGCAATCTCTCTTGCTCAAGCTCATCATAAGCGAGCACTCGTGGTGACCCGTATATGAGTTCCGTGGGGAGAACTGCTTCTGCCCCATAGACCAGGGTAAAGGGTGTCTGGCCGGTGGCTCGATTTGGCGTTGTTCTGATCGACTGAAGAACCACCGACAACTCATCAATCCAGCGTCTTCCACTTTTGCGCAGTCTGTCAAAAGTCTTCATTCTTAAGCCTCACAAGACTTCTGCTTTTGCTCTCTCCGCTTGGCCGTTGCTCCGTGGATGTGCCAAGGAGGCAAAACAGACCCTGCTGCCGAGATCCTCAATGTATTGCATGAAGGCATGGCTTGTGAACTGTGTGCCATTGTCAGTGATGATCCTGTTGGGCACCCCAAAACGGCACACTAGTCCCTTGAAGAACTTGATGGCTGACTGCGCCATCACCTTCCTCACTGCTTCCACCTCTGGCCACTTTGTGAACATGTCGATTGCAATGTACAAGTACTCAAAGCCCCCGACAGCGCGGGGGAAGGGGCCCAATATATCGAGCCCCCAGACCGAGAAGGGCCAGGAGAGAGGGATGGTTTGAAGAGCTTGGGCTGGTTGATGAAGCTTCTTTGAATGGAACTGGCATGCTTCACACTTGGTTACTAGTGCCATCGCATCCTGGAGGGCGGTGGGCGAGAAGAAGCCTTGCTGGAATGACTTGCCGGCAAGGGCCCTTGACCCTATGTGGGAGCCACATATGCCTCCATGTATCTCCGCCAACAGCTCTAGTCCTTCCTCCCGGGAGATGCACTTCAGTTTCACCCCATTCGGTCTCTTTCTGTACAAAACGTTGTCAATGAATTGGTATAGAGCGGACCGGCGGGCTACTTTCTCTGCCTCTTCCTGCTCCTCAGGAAGCTCTCCCATTTGGAGGAATAGGACGGTGTGCTGCACCCATGCTGGAGCCTGTGGCTCGACGGCAAGGACTAAAGGCATCTCTTCTGCCACGGGAACGGTCGTCTCTACGGCCATGACCTGAGGTCCAGCCGGAGTCGGTTGTCCTGCAGCAGGATCGGCATCCACGGCAACATCTTCGCCGGCGGCTTCGAGGAGCTCGGTGGGGAAGTACTTTCCGTAGCCTAGCTTCCTCCGCTTGTTCTGCCCGGTTAACGGCTCAACGGACGGTTGAGTTAACTAAAGCACGAAAGTATCTGGTTCCACAGGTAGCTTGAGGGTAGCGCGCTTTGACAGGTAGTCGGCGATGTCGTTCTCCGTCCAAGGGACATGCTTCGCTTGTATACCGTCAAAGTGCTCTTCCAGTTTCCTCACCTCATCCACGTAAGCTTCCATCAACGGGCTTTGATAATCTTTGTTGACCTGCCTGACAACGAGTTGCGAGTCGCCCCTGACGATGAGCTTTTTGACTCCGAGGTCCGCCGCGATCCTGAGACCGGCAAGTAAACCCTCGTACTTGGTGGTGTTGTTGGTTGACATCTCCCGGGGAAAGTGCATTTGGATGACGTACTTGAGGTGCTCTCTAGTGGGTGCAACAAGCAGCACACCAGCACCGGCGCCTTGCAGCGAAAAGGCCCCATCAAAGTACATGATCCAGTTGCCGCTTGTTTCCTCGCCGGGGAGAGTGGTCTCATGTACCTCTTCGTCGGGCGTCGAGGTCCATTCTGCAACAAACTCCACCAAGACTCTGCTCTACATCATCGAGGTACTTTCAAACTTTAGACCAAAACTCGACAGCTCCAGGGCCCATTCCACGATCCTTCCCGTTGCATCTGGGTTATGCAGTATCCGTTGCAACGGAAGGCGGGTAACCACAGTGATCTCGTGTGCTTGGAAGTAGTGGCGCAGCTTCCTCTAGGCCATAAGGAGGCCGAAGAGTAACTTCTGCACACCTGAATACCTCGACCTAGCTCCCTGTAAGAGGGAGCTAACGAAGTAAACCGGGTGCTGCACCATCTTCTTCATTTGCGCCACTTCACCTGGTTGTGCGGGTCCTGTCGTGCTGGCGCCAGTCTTGCTGGGACCGGGCCCTGCCGGGGACTCGGTCTTGCCGGGACCGAGCCCTGCCGGGGAGGGTTCTGGCCCGCCAACCATTGACTCTACCGTTGTTGTTGTCTCCTTGTCGACCTCTCTCTGCACCACCAATGCGGCGTTAACCACTTGGTTTGTTGCTGCTAGATATAGCAGCAACGGTTATTGTGGTTTAGGCACAACCAGTACCGGGGCAGAGGAGAGGTACTTCTTCAAGTCTTGCAACGCCGCCTTGGCCTCTGGGGTCCACTCCACTGGGCCCGTCTTCTTTAAGATTTTGAAAAAGGGGAGGGCACGCTCCGCGGATTTGGAGATGAATCTGCTCATGGCAGCAACGCGGCCAGTGAGCTGACGCATGTCCTTGATCCGTTTGGGTGCCTCATGAAGGAAATATGCCCTAGAGGCAATAATAAAGTTATTATTTATTTCCTTATAATCATGATAAATGTTTATTATTCATGCTAGAATTGTATTTACCGGAAACATAATACATGTGTGAATACATAGACAAACAGAGTGTCACTAGTATGCCTCTACTTGACTAGCTCATTAATCAAAGATGGTTATGTTTCCTAACCATGAACAATGAGTTGTTATTTGATTAACGAGGTCACATCATTAGTAGAATGATCTGATTGACATGACCCATTCCATTAGCTTAGCACCCGATCGTTTAGTATGTTGCTATTGCTTTCTTCATGACTTATACATGTTCCTATGACTATGAGATTATGCAACTCCCGTTTACCGGAGGAACACTTTGGGTACTACCAAACATCACAACGTAACTGGGTGATTATAAAGGAGTACTACAGGTGTCTCCAATGGTCGATGTTGGGTTGGCGTATTTCGAGATTAGGATTTGTCACTCCGATTGTCGGAGAGGTATCTCTGGGCCCTCTCGGTAATACACATCACATAAGCCTTGCAAGCATTACAACTAATATGTTAGTTGTGAGATGATGTATTACGGAACGAGTAAAGAGACTTGCCGGTAACGAGATTGAACTAGGTATTGGATACCGACGATCGAATCTCGGGCAAGTAACATACCGATGACAAAGGGAACAACGTATGTTGTTATGCGGTCTGACCGATAAAGATCTTCGTAGAATATGTAGGAGCCAATATGGGCATCCAGGTCCCGCTATTGGTTATTGACCAGAGACGTGTCTCGGCCATGTCTACATTGTTCTCGAACCCGTAGGGTCCGCACGCTTAAGGTTACGATGACAGTTATATTATGAGTTTATGCATTTTGATGTACCGAAGGTTGTTCGGAGTCCCAGATGTGATCACGGACATGACGAGGAGTCTCGAAATGGTCGAGACGTAAAGATTGATATATTGGAAGCCTATATTTGGATATCGGAAGTGTTCCGGGTGAAATCGGGATTTTACCGGAATACCGAGAGGGTTACCGGAACCCCCCGGGAGCTATTTGGGCCATAGTGGGCCTTAGTGGAAAAGAGAAGGGGCTGCCCTAGATGGGCTGCGCGCCACCCCCTTCCCCTAGTCCTATTAGGACTAGGAGAGGTGGCCGGCCCCCTCCTCCTCTTTTCCCCTCCGAGGAATCCTAGTTGGACTAGGATTGGAGGGGGAATCCTACTCCCAGAGGGAGTAGGACTCTCCTGCGCCTCCCCCTCTTGGCCGGCCAGCCTCCCCTCCTCTCCTCCTTTATATACGGAGGCAGGGGCACCTCTAAACACACAAGTTGACACAAGTTGATCCACGTGATCGATTCCTTAGCCGTGTGCGGTGCCCCCTGCCACCATATTCCTCGATAATACTGTAGCGGAGTTTAGGCGAAGCCCTGCTGCTGTAGTTCATCAAGATCGTCACCATGCCGTCGTGCTGACAAAACTCTTCCCCGACACTTTGCTGGATCGGAGTCCGGGGATCGTCATCGAGCTGAACGTGTGCTCGAACTCGGAGGTGTCGTAGTTTCGGTGCTTGATCGGTTGGATCGTGAAGACGTACGACTACTTCCTCTACGTCGTGTCATCACTTCCGCAGTCGGTCTGCGTAGGGTACGTAGACAATACTCTTCCCCTCGTTGCTATGCATCACATGATCCTGTGTGCGCGTAGGAAAATTTTTGAAATTACTACGTTTCCCAACAGTGGCATCCGAGCCTAGGTTAATGATGTTGATGTTATATGCACGAGTAGAACACAAGTGAGTTGTGGACGATACAAGTCATACTGCCTACCAACATGTCATATTTTGGTTCGGCGGTATTGTTGGACGAGACGACCCGGACCAACCTTACGCGTACGCTTACGCGAGACCGGTTCCCTCGACGTGCTTTGCACAGAGATGGCTTGCGGGCGACTGCCTCTCCAACTTTAGTTGAACCAAGTATGGCTACACCCGGTCCTTGAGAAGGTTAAAACGGAGTCTATTTGACAAACTATCGTTGTGGTTTTGATGCGTAGGTGAGATTGGTTCTTACTTAAGCCCGTAGCAGCCACGTAAAAACATGCAACAACAAAGTAGAGGACGTCTAACTTGTTTTTGCAGGGCATGTTGTGATGTGATATGGTCAAAGCATGATGCTGAATTTTATTGTATGAGATGATCATGTTTTGTAACCAAGTTATCGGCAACTGGCAGGAGCCATATGGTTGTCGCTTTATTGTATGCAATGCAATCGCGATGTAATGCTTAACTTTATTACTAAACGGTAGTGATAGTCGTGGAAGCATAAGATTGGCGAGACGACAACGATGCTACGATGGAGATCAAGGTGTCGCGCCGGTGACGATGGTGATCATGACGGTGCTTCGGAGATGGAGATCACAGGCACAAGATGATGATGGCCATATCATATCACTTATATTGATTGCATGTGATGTTTATCTTTTATGCATCTTATCTTGCTTTGATTGACGGTAGCATTATAAGATGATCTCTCACTAAATTATCAAGAAGTGTTCTCCCTGAGTATGCACCGTTGCGAAAGTTCTTCGTGCTGAGACACCACGTGATGATCGGGTGTGATAGGCTCTACGTTCAAATACAACGGGTGCAAAACAGTTGCACACGCGGAATACTCAGGTTAAACTTGACGAGCCTAGCATATGCAGATATGGCCTCGGAACACGGAGACCGAAAGGTCGAGCGTGAATCATATAGTGGATATGATCAACATAACGATGTTCACCATTGAAAACTACTCCATCTCACGTGATGATCGGTTATGGTTTAGTTGATTTGGATCACGTGATCACTTAGAGGATTAGAGGGATGTCTATCTAAGTGGGAGTTCTTAAAGTTAATTTGATTAACTGAACTTAAACTTATCATGAACTTAGTCCCTGATAATATCTTGCTTGTTTATGTTGATTGTAGATAGATGGCTCGTGCTGTTGTTCCGTTAAATTTTAATGCGTTCCTTGAGAAAGCAAAGTTGAAAGATGATGGTAGCAATTACACGGACTGGGTCCGTAACTTGAGGATTATCCTCATTGCTGCACAGAAGAATTACGTCCTGGAAGCACCGCTGGGTGCCAGGCCTGCTGCTGGAGCAACGCCAGATGTTATGAACGTCTGGCAGAGCAAAGCTGATGACTACTCAATAGTTCAGTGTGCCATGCTTTACGGCTTAGAATCGGGACTTCAACGACGTTTTGAACGTCATGGAGCATATGAGATGTTCCAGGAGTTGAAGTTAATATTTCAAGCAAATGCCCGGATTGAGAGATATGAAGTCTCCAATAAGTTCTATAGCTGCAAGATGGAGGAGAACAGTTCTGTCAGTGAGCATATACTCAAAATGTCTGGGTATAATAATCACTTGATTCAATTGGGAGTTAATCTTCCGGATGATTGCGTCATCGACAGAATTCTCCAATCACTGCCACCAAGCTACAAGAGCTTCGTGATGAACTATAATATGCAAGGGATGAACAAGACTATTCCCGAGCTCTTCGCAATGCTGAAAGCTGCAGAGGTAGAAATCAAGAAGGAGCATCAAGTGTTGATGGTTAACAAGACCACTAGTTTCAAGAAAAAGGGCAAAGGGAAGAAAAAGGGGAACTTCAAGAAGAACAGCAAGCCAGTTGCTGCTCAAGAGAAGAAACCCAAGTCTGGACCTAAGCCTGAAACTGAGTGCTTCTACTGCAAGCAGACTGGTCACTGGAAGCGGAACTGCCCCAAGTATTTGGCGGATAAGAAGGATGGCAAGGTGAACAAAGGTATATGTGATATACATGTTATTGATGTGTACCTTACTAATGCTCGCAGTAGCACCTGGGTATTTGATACTGGTTCTGTTGCTAATATTTGCAACTCGAAACAGGGACTACAGAATAAGCGGACACTAGCAAAGGACGAGGTGACGATGCGCGT
>NC_041383.1:160386869-160462144 GCF_002162155.2 Triticum dicoccoides | reverse complement strand
CCCCCTTCCCCTAGTCCTATTAGGACTAGGAGAGGTGGCCGGCCCCCTCCTCCTCTTTTCCCCTCCGAGGAATCCTAGTTGGACTAGGATTGGAGGGGGAATCCTACTCCCAGAGGGAGTAGGACTCTCCTGCGCCTCCCCCTCTTGGCCGGCCAGCCTCCCCTCCTCTCCTCCTTTATATACGGAGGCAGGGGCACCTCTAAACACACAAGTTGACACAAGTTGATCCACGTGATCGATTCCTTAGCCGTGTGCGGTGCCCCCTGCCACCATATTCCTCGATAATACTGTAGCGGAGTTTAGGCGAAGCCCTGCTGCTGTAGTTCATCAAGATCGTCACCACGCCATCGTGCTGACGAAACTCTTCCCCGACACTTTGCTGGATCGGAGTCCGGGGATCGTCATCGAGCTGAACGTGTGCTCGAACTCGGAGGTGCCGTAGTTTCGGTGCTTGATCGGTTGGATCGTGAAGACGTACGACTACTTCCTCTACGTCGTGTCATCGCTTCCGCAGTCGGTCTGCGTAGGGTACGTAGACAATACTCTTCCCCTCGTTGCTATGCATCACATGATCCTGTGTGCGCGTAGGAAATTTTTTGAAATTACTACGATTCCCAACACCTCAATCTGCTCAATGGCCCTAATCTTGTCTGGGTTTGCTTCAATCCCGCGCCGCGACACAAAGAACCCGAGAAGCTTGCCGGATGGGACACCGAAGACACACTTCTCAGGGTTCAATTTGAGGTTGATCTTGCGTAGGTTCCCAAATGTTTCCTCTAGATCCTGTACAAGTGTCGCCTTGTCCTTGGTTTTGACCACTATGTCATCCATATAAGCTTCCATATTTCTATGCAGCTGGGGTTAAAAACCAATTTGGACTGCTCTTGCAAAGGTTGAGCCAGCACTCTTCAACCCGAAAGGCATCCAGAAAAAGCAATACGTACCACATGGGGTGATGAACGCTGTCTTTTCCTCGTCTTCTTTTATCATGAAGATCTGGTGGTATCCTGAGTAGGCGTCAAGGAATGATAACAGGTCATACCCAGCCATGGAGTCAACAATCTGGTCGATGCGCGGTAACGGGAAGGGATCCTTTGGACAAACCTTATTGATGTCTGTGTAATCAATACACAGCCTCCACTTCCCGTTTGCCTTGCGCACCACTACCGGATTGGCCAACCACGTCGAATGGAGTACTCCTCTTACCAAGCCTGCCGCCTCTAGCTTCCTGATTTCCTCCGTGATGAACTCTTGCCTCTCCAAAGCTTGCTTCCTTACCTTTTGCTTGACGGGCCGCGCATGAGGACAGACAGCAAGATGGTGAATCACCTCCCTGGGAACGCCGGGGATGTCGGAGGCTTGCCATGCAAACACATGGGCATTCGCCCGCAGGAAGCTGACGAGCTTGCTTTCCTATTTGCCATCGAGGTTGGAGCTTATGGTAAAAGCTCCCCCCGTGTCGTCCTCCTTGACAGGCACCTTCTTGGTCTCTGATGGGGCGTCTCTGGACTTCTTTCTCTTGCCGACGGAGCTCTCTGCCACGCCCTCAACGGGAGCGCAACACCCCGAAGAGGTGCACTTGCCGGAGTGGGTGCGAGGGGTCTCGCCGGTCTTCTTCTCTCTCGGGGCTCCGTCGACAGGAGCAGGTGCCTTAGCGGCAGCTGCTGCAACTGCTTCTCGGTAAAGTTGGCCGGTGCAAATCAACGCATCTTTCTTGTCGGAGGGGACGGTGATGATGTTCATCGGCCCGGGCATCTTCAGCATGTTGTAGGCGTAGTGTGAAGCCGCCATGAACTTGGCTAGTGCCGGGCGGCCGAGGATCCCATTGTAAGGCAAGGGGATCTCGGCTACATAAAAAACGATCCTTTCCGTCCCGTGATTCAGCTCGCCTCCGAACGTCATGGGCAGTGTGACTTTTCCCTTTGGCTGGCTCCTCCCCGGGTTAATCCCTTGGAACGTGCCCGTCTCCTCGAGGTCTCCATCGGGGATTTGCAGCTTTTTGACCACAACAGGCGAGATCAAGTTCAGGCCGGCCCCGCCGTCAACCAACATCTTTGTCACCTTGAGGTTGCGGATTGTTGGTGAAACCAACAATGGCAAGCACCCGACCGTAGTAGTGCGGTCAGGGTGGTCCTCGGTGTCGAAGATGATGGGCGTGCTGGACCATTTCAGCGGCTTCCGTGCGTCGAGCGACGGCTCCACCGCCGTGATCTCACGCGCCCATTGCTTGAGTTGGCGGTGGGACGTATGCAGCGAGGCGCCACCATTGACGCACATGGCCTATGTGGCTTTCTGAAACTCATGGTCGTCGGACTCGTCATCCTCGTCATGATCATCGTCTTCCTGCTTCTTGTCGCGGCCCCGGGCGGGCCTCTCCTGCTGATTATCCTTGTCGCGGAGGCCTCCTTGGCCACCACGTTTCTTGTCGGATCCCTCGGCACAATCTTGGCCTTTCTCCATGTCCCGCCGCTCATACTCGGCTTTCTGCTTCTCAGCGAGCAGCTCTACCTGCTGACAGTTTTGGAGGTCATGGCCCTTGGGTGTGGTGGATCTTGCAGTACTGCTTGTTGGAGCCTCCTGGCTTGTCGGCAGCCGCCAAGGCCCGGCAAGAGACACACCCAGCAACCTCCTTGCCAGGGTCGCTCGCCTTGGTCTTCTTGGTGGCGCCGGTGTCGTCGGATCCCTCAACGGCAAGCACGGCCTTGCCCTTGCGTTTCCTGTTACGGCGCCGGCCCTTCTTTGCTGAGGTGGCGGTGTCGCCAGTGGAGTCGGTTTCCGCACCGGCATCTTCGCTGGGGTACTTCCTTCCCTCTTCAGCGCGAGCGCATCGATCGGCCAGGACATAAAGCTCGGCCACATCCTTGACCTTGTTCATCGCCAGCTCTTCGTGCATCTTGCGGTTGCGCACATTCTGGTGGAATGCACTGATCACAGCGGCAGGATGAACATCAGGGATGGTGTACTGCACCCGGCTGAACCTTTGGATGTACTTTTGCAAGTTTTCACCTTCCTTCTGGGGGATGATGTGTAAATCAATCGCCTGGCCATGAGCTTGGTGACCTCTGGTAAAGGCGCCAACAAACTCATGGCACAGATCCGCCCAAGAAGAGATGGAATCCACCGGCAAGTGCATCAACCATGACATAACATTTGGCTTGAGTGCCAGCAGGAAGTAATTGGCAAGCAACTTATCGTCGCGGGCCCCAGCAGCTTACATTGCGATGGTGTAGATGCTGAGGAACTCTGACGGGTGAGTCTTGCCGTTGTACATATCGCCAACGTCGGGCTTGAACATACGGTGGGAGGGCCACTGGAACTGCCTTAGCTCACGGGTGAAAGCCAGACAACCCACCTCGTAGGGTAGGTCGCCGTAGCCTCCCGGCGCTGGGTGGTCCGTAGCGGGCCCTGCCCACCTGTCCGACTGGTGGCGCGCGTCACGTCGGCGCTCGATGGTAGTTCGAGCGTCCTCATGAACCCTCTCCCGAAGGACTTGAAGCTGATCGCGGTTGGTTAGCGGGTCCGACGACGTGATGGAGATATCATCACGAGCGTCGTCGCGATGGACCGACGCCCTGGGTGGCCGGGATGGAGGAGGGGAGTGCACCGTGGCCGCATCGCCTCCGGCACGGCCTCCGCTGGCATGCGGTGGCCCGGCGGAGCGACGGCCTACGGGTCCCGCCGACCGCAACTCATCGTTGTTGGCGATGCCGACGAGGCTCCGGACGGTGGCCCTCCATCTGTCGAGCTTCTCTGCGGCGGTAGGAAAATCGAGGAGCAGCTGCGAGCGTGCTAGGGCTTCCACTGGCGTGGGTGGCGGCGAAAGCTGGGTGGACCGCGATGCGCCTCGACTTCTAACCACGTTAGAAGGAGCTGCGTCACGGCCCTGCGGCCATTCGCCACCTTCGTCAGCACCTCGGCACGTGTGCTGGCCCTCCTCATCATGTGATGGGCGCACGGGACTCTTCCCAGGGCGGTGCGCAGGGTCACCGACAGGGTGACGCTGCTCATCACGCACAACCTGAGAAGAGCGCGCCGTGGGCATCGGCGTTGGCATCTTGGAGGTCGTCGTGCTGCCGTCTGGCAGGATGGCGGTGCCCCTGGAGGGCCCCGCGCCGCCTGCGGGGGCCCCGACTCCATCTTTGGAGCCCGCAATTGGTGGCTCGTCGCCTGGTGCGCGAACGACGCCACTCGCCGGGCCTGGACCGCCAGGATGATGCAGATGTTCGCCGGACGCACCATGGGTTCTCTCTGCGAATGGTCCGCTACTGGTCTGCACCGGTACTAGCAATCCTGTCCCGGACGAACCAATCGCCGTGGTCGTCTTCTTCTTAGGAGCCATGGTGATGAAGAATAGCTAGGTCAAGTGCTAGACCAGATTCTCACAATTGCACCCCCTACCTGGCATGCCAAAGATGTCGGTGGGAAACGACACCTATGGGATCACTGGAATCCCTACTACGGTTGCGGGGCACGGGATCGTGAGAAAAGCGGGACTAGCAGACAACACAAAGGGGGATTTACCTAGGTTCGGGCCGCAAAGATGCGTAAAACCCTACAATCCTGCTTTGGTGGATGTATTTAGTGTTCTTGAGTTCCTGAACTAACTCTGGGTGTTGCCAGGTTCGAAAGAGCCGAATCCTTCTCCCGTGCGCCATGGGCCTCCTTTTATAGGCGAAAGGGGCTGCCACAGTGGCACACATGAGGTGGAAAGTGCTACTGCATTATGAGCTTATCGCTGGTATTACAGGACAAAGTGCATTTAATGCAAGGCTTAGGTGTCCCTTCACTTTATCAGGGACAGGAACGAGGCCCGTCCCATCCGTCGCCGCTCCCCCTCGCTTCGACACACGCCCTGGCCAGCGATGCATGCGGTGCCATGTAGGCAGGCAAGTAGCTGAGGTGGCGCGGTGGTGGAGCCTCCATGAAGGTCTGCATGCCGCCACGTGGGTGCGTGCTAAGTTGTCCTGGAAGCTGCGTGCTGCCATGCAGGTGCCTGCCCAACTGGTTGGGCTGGCAGCTGCATGCGAGCGGTGGCGGGGAGTTGGTTGGTGTGGGCCTGGCAGTGGCCCTGCTGTCACCTCTGGCAAGGGTCTTGTCAGGTGGCCCGGCAAGGGTCTTGCCGGGTGGACCGACAAGGGTCCTGCCGTGGCGCGCTGGCGTCCCCGGCAAGGGTCTTGCCGGGGGTCTTGTGGATTCCTTCGGTAAGGATCTTGGTGAGGATTGTTGCTTTCCAATCCTCATCCGATCTTGGGTATTCTATGTCTTCACAAAGATCTGCATGCCACCATGGGGGTGCCTCCTGAGCCTTGGTCCAACATGGCTGTTGGAGACCGTGGCTCGAGGGTGGCCCGCTCCACTGGTGTGGGTGAGCTGCCCCGGCAAGGGGCTTGCCGAGGCTACCCCTGGCAAGGGTCTTGCCGGGGCAACCTGCTTCACTCGTCTGCGCTTTGTGGCCTTGGTTCTTGATACTATCTTGTTCATCTTGTGCCTTCGGCTGCTCTCCGGCTTCCCTTTCCTGCCCTGTTATGCGTGGCCGTGGTGGGTTGCTCTGACTACCCGTGCACAAGTAAAGGGGTCAAAAGCAGAGCCCCTACTTTTGTACACCAACACCACCGTTAAGAAACCTATGGGAAGGATTAATGATGTTCTTATTGTTGCAAATATGAATTATGTGCCCGTAGATTTCATTTTTCTTGATATAGATTGCAATCCTACATGTCCTATTATTCTTGGTAGACCTTTCCTTAGAACGATTGGTGCAATTGTTGATATGAAAGAAGGAAACATTAGATTCCAATTCCGTTAAGGAAAGGCATGGAACACTTTCCTAGGAAGAAAATTAAATTGCCTTATGAATCTATTATGAGAGCCACTTATGGATTGCATACCAAAGATGGCAATACCTAGATCTATTCGTGTTTTTATGCCTAGCTAGGGGCGTTGAACGATAGCGCTTGTTGGGAGACAACCCAACTTTATTTTTGTTCTTTATTTTTTGCTCCTGTTTAGTAATAAATAATTTATATAGCCTCTGGTTAGATGTGGTTTTAAGTTTTATTTAGTGTTTGTGCCAAGTAGAACCTTTGGGAAGACTTGGGTGAAAGTTAATTTGATCTTGCTGAAAAACAGGAACTTTTGCGCTAATGAGATTAGTGGTCATTTTTAATAGAAGAGTGCTTTTAAGTTATTCTTTTTGAAGAAGATTAATTAACAAATTCCGCACATCCACCAGTTTATTTCAGAATTTTTGGAGTTGCAGAACTATTCTAGAGTTACAGATTACTATAGACTGTTCTGTTTTTGACAGATTCTATTTTTTGCGTGTTGTTTGCTTATTTTGATGAATCTATGAGTAGTATCGGGGGGGGTATGAACCATGGGGATGTTGGAATACAGTAGATATTACACCAATATAAATAAATAATGAGTTTTCAACAGTACCTTAAAGTGGTGATTTATTTTCTTATACTAACGGAGCTCATCAGATTTTCTGTTGAGTTTTGTGTTGTGAAGTTTGCATGTTTTGGGTAAGGATTTGATGGACTATGGAATAAGGAGTGGCAAGAGCCTAAGCTTGGGAATGCCCAAGGCAACCCAAGGTAAAATTAAAGGACAACCAAAAGCCTAAGCTTGGAGATGCTCTGGAAGGCATCCCCTCTTTCGTCTTCGTCTATCGGTAACTTTACTTGAGGCTATATTTTTATTCACCACATGATATGTGTTTTGCTTGGAGCATCATTTATGATTTGAGTCTTTGATTTTTAGTTTACCACAATCATCCTTGATGTACACACCTTTTGGGAGAGACACGCATGTATCGTGATTTATTAGAATACTCTATGTGCTTCACTTATATCTTTTGAGCTAGACAATATTGCTCTAGTGCTTCACTTATATCTTTTTAGAGCACGGTAGTGGTTTTATTTTATAGAAATTGTTGAACTCTCATGCTTCACTTATATTATTTTGAGAGTCTTTTAGAACAACATGGTAATTTGCTTTGGTTATAAAATTAGTCCTAATATGATGGACATCCAAGATGGATATAATAAAAACTTTCATATAAAGTGCATTGAATACTATGAGAAGTTTGATTCTTTATGATTGTTTTGAGATATGAAGATGCTGATATTAGAGCCATGCTAGTGGAGTAATTGTGAATTTGAGAGATACTTGTGTTAAAGTTTGTGATTCCCATAGCATGCATGTATGGTGAATCATTATGTCATGAAGTTGGAGCATGATTTTTTTGATTGTCTTCCTTATGAGTGGACGTCGGGATCGCGCGATGGTTAACTCCTACCAAACCTTCCCCTAGGAGCATGCGTGCAGTACTTTGTTTTGATGACTTGTAGATTTTTGCAATAAGTATGTGACTTCTTTATGACTAATTTTGAGTCCATGGATTATACGCACTCTCACCCTTCCACCATTGCTAGTCTCTCTTGTGCCGCGCAACTTTCGCCGGTACCATAACACCCACCATTACCTTCCTCAAAACATCCACCATACCGACCTATTATGGCATTTCCATAGCCATTCCAAGATATATTGCCATGCTCTAATAATGAAGATCATCACAATTTTATTTCCATAGCCATTCCAAGATATATTGTCTCATCCCGGCTTGTGGGGGAATCATAGTCTCCATCATCCTTTCCTCACATGGGACAATGCTCTAATAATGAAGATCATCACATTTTATTTACTTACAACTCAAGAATTACAACTCAATGCTTAGAACAAAATATGACTCTATGTGAATGCCTCCGGCGGTGTACCGGGATGTGCAATGATTCAAGAGTGACATGTATGAAAGAATTATGTACGGTGGCTTTGCCACAAATACGATGTCAACTACATGATCATGCAAAGCAATATGACAATGATGGAGCGTGTCATAATAAACAGAACGGTGGAAAGTTGCATGGAAATATATCTCGGAATGGCTATGGGAATGACATAATAGGTTGGTATGGTGGCCGTTTTGAGGAAGGTATACGGTGGGTGTATGGTACCGGCGAAAGTTGCGCGATACTAGAGAGGCTAGCAATGGTGGAAGGGTGAGAGTGGTATAATCCGTGGACTCGACATTAGTCATAAAGAACTCACATAATTATTGCAAAAATCTATTAGTTATCAAAATGAAGTACTACACACATGCTCGAGGGATAGATTGGTAGGAAAATACCATCGCTCGTTCCCGACCGCCACTCATAAGAAGAGAATAAATAAATAAATCATGCTCCAACTTCATCACATAACGGTTCACCATACATGCATGCTATGGGAATCACAAACTTCAACACAAGTATCTCTCAAATTCACAACTACTCCACTAGCATGACTCTAATATCACCATCTTCATATCTCAAAACAATCATAAAGAATCAAACTTCTCATAGTATTCAATGCACTTCATATGAAAGTTTTTACTATATCCCTCTTGGATGCCCATCATATTAGGACTAAATTTATAACCAAAGCAAGTTACCATGTTGTTCTAAAAGACTCTCAAAATAATATAAGTGAAGCATGAGAGTTCAACAATTTATATAAAATAAATCCACCGTCGTGCTCTAAAAAGATATAAGTGAGGTACTAGAGCAATATTGCCTAGCTCAAAAGATATAAGTGAAGCACATAGAGTATTCTAATAAATCACAATTCATGTGTGTCTCTCCTAAAAGGTGTGTAAAGAAAGGATGACTATGGTAAACTAAAAAGCAAAGACTCAAATCATACAAGACGCTCCAAGCAAAACACATATCATGTGGTGAATAAAAATATAGCCTCGAGTAAAGTTATCGATAGACGAAGACGAAAGAGGGGATGCCTTCCGGGGCATCCCCAAGCTTAGGCTTTTGGTTGTCCTTGAATATTACCTTGGGGTTCCTTGGGCATTCCCAAGCTTAGGCTCTTTCCACTCCTTATTCCATAGTGCATCAAATCCTTTCCCAAAACTTGAAAACATCACAACACAGAACTCAACAGAAAATCTCATGAGCTCCATTAGTATATGATGTCTGCTAGAACTACGTCAGTATTTCCCCAAAGAGGAAGGGATGATGCAGTATAGCGACGGTAGGTGTTTCCCTCGGTGATGAGACCTAGGTTATCGAACCAGTAGGAGAACCTCCTCAAACCACGTAAACAGCACATGCACACAAATAACAAATACTCGCAACCCGACATGTTAAAGGGGTTGTCAATCCCTTTCGGGTGCGGCGCCTCAAGTAGGCAAATAACATGAGGTAAAAAGTGGTAGATAGGATAAATAGATCGAGGAAAAAATAAATTGCAGCAAGTTATTTTTGTATTTTTGGTTTAATAGATCTGAAAATAAATGCAAGAGAAAATAGATCGCAAAGGCAAATATGATGAGAAGAGACCCGGGGGCCGTAGGTTTCACTAGTGGCTTCTCTCGAGAAAAATAGCAAGCGGTGGGAAAACAATTGATGTTGAGAAATTGATAGAACTTCAAATAATGATAACGATATCCAGGCAATGATCATTATATAGGCATCATGTCCAAGATTAGTAGACCGGCTCCTGCCTGCATCTACTACTATTACTCCACACATCGACCGCTATCCAGCATGCATCTAGTGTATTAAGTTCATCAGAAAAAGGAGTAATGCAATAAGAACAATGACATGATGTAGATGAGATCTGTCTATCTATAGCGGCGGATATAGATCTCATCTTTTTATCCTTAGTAGCAACGATACATATGTGTTGGTTCCCTTTCTGTCACTGGGATCAAGCAGCGTAAGATCGAACCCACTACGAAGCACCTCTTCCCATTGCAAGATAAATAGATCAAGTTGTCCAAACAAAACCCAAATATTGGAGAAGAAATACGAGGATATAAGCAATCATGCATATAAGATATCAAAGAAGACTCAAATAACTTTCATGGATAAAAACATAGATCTGGTCATAAACTGAAAGTTCATCG
Source organism: Triticum dicoccoides (assembly GCF_002162155.2). NCBI lineage: Eukaryota > Viridiplantae > Streptophyta > Magnoliopsida > Poales > Poaceae > Triticum > Triticum dicoccoides. Next base: position 160,452,183 of record NC_041383.1, on the reverse strand, counting down.
GATCCCAACAAACACACGCCAAAAGACTTACATCATATGGATCTCCAAGAGACCATTGTATTGATAATTAAGAGAGAAAGAGGAAGCCATCTAGCTACTAACTATGGACCCGTAGGTCTACAAAGAACTACTCACGCATCATAGGAGAGGCACCAATGGAAGTGGTGAACCCCTCCATGACGGTGTCTAGATTGGATCTGGTGGTTCTGGACTCTGCGGCAGCTGGATCAATATTTCATCGACTCCCCTAGGGTTTCTGGAATATTTGGGTATTTATAGAGCAAAGAGGCGGTTCAGGGTGCACCCGAGGTGGGCACAACCCCCCAGGGCGCGCTTGGGCCTCCTGGCGCGCCCTGGTGGGTGCTGCTCACCTCGAGAAGGCCCTCAGGTGCTTCCTTGGCCCATTGGCTTTCTTCTGGCCCAAAAAAAAATCCAATAGGAGTTGTGTTGCATTTGGACTCCGTTTGATGTTTATTTCCTGTGATGTAGAAAACATGCAGAAAACAACAACTGGCACTGGGCACTATGTCAATAGGTTAGTACCAAAAATGATATAAAATGACTATAAAATGATTGTAAAACATCCAATAATGATAATATAACAGCATGGAACAATCAAAAATTATAGATATGTTGGAGACATATCAGCATCCCCAAGCTTAATTCCTGCTCGTCCTTGAGTAGGTAAATGATAAAAAACAGAGTTTTTGATGTGTGTTGCCTAACATGTTCATCACATTATTTTCTTTATAGCATGGACATATGGACTTTTATATGATTCAAAGCACTAGTCTAGTTTTGACATAAAGACTTTATAGCATACCAACAAGCAACCATGTCTTTCAAAATATCAACACTAAAGCAAGTTATCCGTAGCCCATCATGCTCAATCATTGATCCATTCATGAAACATACTCGAATATTAGCTACATCCAATGCTCAAATACGATCATAGTGCCCCTTAGTTGGTGCTTTATAAGAGAAGATGGAGACTCAAATTCAAAATAAAAATTGCATAATTAAAAGAAAGGCCCTTCACAGAGGGAAGTACGGATTTGTAGAGGTGCTAGAGCTCAAAGCTTAAATTGAGAGATAAAGTTATTTTTGAGAGGCATACTTTTCCTACCAACGAGAATGACTTGGAGCATCCCAACACTTTCCATGCTAGATACATCATAGGCGGCTCCCAAATAGAAAATAAAGTTTATTCCTTTTTCCACCATAACTTTCACATTCCATGGCTAGCCATATCCACAGGTGCCTTCCATACCAACACTTTTCAAGGAACTTATTATTTGACAAAATGAAGTAAACTCATTTATTAATTTCGGGACTGGGCATCCTTAGTACCTTTGCCGTACCCTCATGCAATGACAAGTGAATAAACACTCATCGTGAGAATAACACATCTAGCATGCAAAATATTGGCTACCCTTTACCGCCTCGCGAGTAGTAGAGCACACAAAAGAGAAATTTATTTTGAACATTAGAGATGTCACATGCAAATTTGCTTAGAACGGCATGGAAATACCGCATATAGGTAGGTATAGTGGACTCATATGGCAAACTGGTTTAAAGGGTTTTGGATGCACAAGTAGTGATCATACTTAGTGCAAAGTGAAGGCTAGAAAAAAGATTGAGAAGAGACCAACCAAAAAGCAAAAAATCTCGTACCCAAGCATTAAGCATAAGTAACACCGAATAACGCACCATAAGTAGGATATAAACTTCATTGCATAACTATTGACTTTTGTTCTTGCATAGGAAATCAGAAACCTTAACATCAATATTCTTACTAAAGCACAATTACTCATCAACATGACTGACATATCATATTGTCATATCTCAAAACCATTACTAAGGATCAAGTTTATTTTGTCCAATGATCTTCATGAAAGTTTTTATTATATCCTCCTTGGATATCTATCACTTTGGGACTATTTTCATATGTTGCTTTTGATAAGCTCAAACAAATATAAGTGAAGATCATGAGCATATTTTTTTGCTTTCTCTCAAAATAATCTAAGTGAAGCAAGAGAAATTTCTTAAATTTTTACTAACTCCCAAATAAATCTATTGAAGCATGAGAGCATTTCTTTAAAATTAACAAAGCACACCGTGCTCAAAAAGATATAAGTGAAGTACTAGAGCAAGTCCATGGCTCTAACAATTTAAGTGCAGCATAGGAGCAAGCATAGCATAATTTTTGGCTCTCTAAAAAGGGTGTGTCCAGAAAGGACTCGACACTTAAAACACAAAGCAAAACAAGAAAAGACTCATATCATACAAGACGCTCAAAGCAAAACTCATATCATGTGATGAATAAAAATATAGTTTCAAGTAAAATACCGATGGTCGTTAGAAGAAAGCGGGGATGCCACTCGGGGGTATACCCAAGCTTAGTTGCTTGCTACTTCTTTAAGTATTATCTTGGGGTGCCTCGGGCATCCCAAGCTTAGCCTTTTGCTTATCCTTATTCCTTCATCCATCGTAAGATAACCCAAAACTTGAAAACTTCAATCACACAAAACTCAAACAAAACCTTCATGAGATTCGTTAGTATAAGAAACCAAACCACTACTATAAGTACTATAGAAAACCTATTATTATCTTGTTTTTGCAATATATCTACTGTATTCCAACTTTTCTATGGCAAAAACTCGTCAAAGAAAACCATAGAATCATCAAAACAAGCACACAACACAAAGAAAACAGAATCTTGCAAAAACAGAACAGTCTGTAGCGATTTGAAAATTTTGAAAACTTCTGTAACTTCAAAAATAATGAAATAATTGGTGGACGTGAGGAATTTGTCTATTAATCGTCTGCAAAAATAATCAACTTAAAAGCACTCTTCTGTAAAAAATGACAACAAATCTGGTGAGCGAAAAAGTTTCTGTTTTTCAGCAAGATCAAATAAACTTTCACCCAAGTCTTCCCAAAGGCATTGCTTGGCACAAAAACTAATTAAAACAAAAAAGACACAATAATAACAGTAGCATAATTGTGCTAACACTCAAGAACAGAAAGCAAAAAGCAAAAAATAAAATTTATTTATTGGGTTGCCTCCCAACAAGTGCTATCGTTTTACGCCCCTAGCTAGGCATAACGCATAGGATCTAAGTGTTGTCATCTTTGTCTAATTATTCAATCGAGCACTTAGGGTTTTTCAAGGATTTTGCATATAAATTCTATAGAGCAATACTTCTAGGCATGAGATTGAAAAACTTATTTTCGCAGAAAGGATCTCTTATGACTTCAATAAAGTTGGGATGGATACTAATCAGGGCCGAGCGGGCAAAATTCGGGGCCCTGTGCCAAATTCTGAAATGAGGCCTATTTACCTAGAAAAATTAACTGTAATCAACTTATCTACAACTCTTTTATGATATTAAATTAAACACTCTACTTTAATTTTCTTCTCATGTCTTGTAGCTAGATTCATATTATCTAGAGGACATAACTTGGATCTTGAAATACAACGTCTAGAGCAATTAATATATGAGTATATAAATGATGAAAATAAGGAAATTGAAGTGAGACAAATCCATCAGTTAGCAGGAAATTATTTGTAGAACTGAGACTACGGAACTCACAGACATCAAAGTTGGCCTTGTTGAAATGTTCATGGATGAGGCATGAGGGACTGATGAAGAGGAGAGACGCATCGCAAACGTTTCACGTCAAAGAACCATTTGTTTTCGTTTTTCATCGCACACGTTGTTCTCTTTCTAACCATGTGCACATTATTTTATTTGCTCCTGTACAGATTTTTTGGCTGTAATTTATTATTCGAATTGGAATTTTTGAAATATGAAACATGCAATTCAAATTCTCAGCACAATGGTTCAACAATGAATCCATAAATAAAATTATCAATACAATATGTTTAGTAATTATAGGATTAGACAACAATTAACTATGATGAACCACAATATTTACAGGCGGTAAAGGTGAAGAGACAAGTGTAAATCATTTTGACTGCCGATGTTGTTGAAGAAGCAGAATGCCCCATAATGTGGCTTCCTGCATGCCATAGGCATGAACAACTTTTGTCCAACCCCTTGTGACGATCGCCTGCTCATCCTTCTCCTCCTTCAGGAAGACTTTAGAGCATTATCATGGTAGCATGAATTATATACTTTAACCTTAGTTGCCTCCACTTCGGTCATGTAGTTTGCAAGGTAATCATCAGTAAATAGCTTCGGAAACCACTGAAAAGAGAAAAATATCAAATCATGAGGTCTAATAGAGTAACTTGTTGTGGGTAGGAGGAAAAGGCAACAGATTACTTACCATCCTAAAGTTCACTGATGTCTTGGACAAAGTGTAAATAAAGAGCTTAATTCCCATCGCCTGTTTCTTTCGCCTAACAATCTTTCTTAGTTTCCTCACTTGACGCTTCATGAATATCTCATTGCCCCGTATGCAAAAGGGATCGGAGCGTGGATCAGTACCGCCCATATACGTACCTACAAGCAACCAGAAAATGTTAGAAGCTAAATGAGATTACAAAAATGATGTAAAATACAACTACCTACATTCCTAAGTACAAGTATTTTTAGAGATTTCAATATGAACTACATACAGATGTATATAGAATTATAGATATAGTTTAGATTAGAAACTAGATTCACTCATTTTGCTCCTTATGTAGTCTATATTAGAATCTCTTAAAATACTTAAATTTAGGAATAGATGGTGTATAAGACATGGGATGCAACTAACCTCGACGGCAAACAACAACATCCCTCATTGTAGCGTTGTATAAGTACATGTAAAGCCAATGTTAACTACAACAAGGTTAACATCCACCAAAAATAGCAAATGGTAATAAAACGACAACATCTGTAGTGATATCTTCATTGCGAAAGAGTGGCACGGTAGCAAAGGGACAGATTAAAAAACGGATACAACTGTTAATTTCAATAGGCTTATCAACATCCTAATTCATGTTTTGTAAGTTTGTAGCCATTGAAATACAACTGTTTAAAAATGGATACAACTATTAATTGCAACATGCTTAATGGCCATTGAAACCGGTATTGATAGAAAAGCAATTGGCAGAGTTAAACATCACAAGGCAGGTGCTGCCAGAGCAGATAATGGCCCAGTTGTCTATAAAAAGGTAGGGAAAATAGCTAAAACGTGTTAGGCATGTTTACTACAAGATGCTTAAGACATCGACCGTACAAAACATAGCCATTAATTGCAACTGGTATTGGTAAGATTGAACTGGTGAGTTCATACTTGGTAAGTCCTGAGAGGTAGTTGCTGGGGCACTTCATCTTGGCCAAAGCCCGCCCAAAGTCAGCGGCGGCGGAGGCAAGCTCTTCCTCCGGGTCGAAGCATGGATCAGTGCCCCCGACATGTGTACCTACAAGAAGCAGGTAAATGTTAGAAGCCAAACTGCAATTGGACAAATGATGTAAAATACTGTAAGACATGGGATGCAGCTAACCTAGACAGGAAACAACAGCATCGCCCGTTATGGCCCTACGTAAGTAGATGGATAGGCATGTTAAGTACAACAGGGTTAGCATCCACCAAAAATAGCAAATGGGCAGCATTTCTAGTATATCTTCATTGCAGAGAGTAGCATGGTAGCCAAGTTTGTTGCTGGTATTGGTGAAATTGAACTGGATAGTTAATACTTGAACATCACACAGTGTGCAGTACTGAAATAAACAAGGCGCGAACATGCTTAATACATCAGCCGTACAAAACATAGCCATTGCAAGTGGTATTGGTAAGATTTAGCTGGTCAGATCATACCTGTTAAGTCCTGGGGGGTAGTCGCTGGGGCACTTCTTCTGGGCCAGAGCCTGCACCATGTCGGCGGAGGCGGAGGCGAGGTGTTCCTCTGGGTCAACACGCACAGCGGCCATCGCACCATGGACCGCCATCAGCTCCTCGACCTCCACGTGATATGTGGTTGGGCTTGCGTGACGATGCTCTGGAGGTAGGGACGGTGGGGATTTGGAGGCATGAGGATGTTTTGCAGGCGCCATTTAAGCAATCAGGCCGGGGCCGTGATAGAGATCGGTGGGTTACCTGACTGGATCCCAGCATAACGTATATGTGGTTGAAGTTGTGGTTGCGGCGGCGGCGGTTTGAGCTGCCGATAGGGGGAGGCGTGCGACGGTGGAGTGGGGGGTGGGGGTGGGGGGGATACTGAGAAAATTTGATGGGTGGGGATGTGGTTGGAGGAATAAATTCTGAAATCGCATGCCTAATGAATATTTCGTTGTGAAACTTGAAACTTGGGTGGGGAAACACACAACGGAGGCGAAGCGCGTAAAATACTCGTGTGCGAGAAAACAGAAAATTGGCAGTTCCCGTCTCTAAAAAAATGTACACGTGTAGTCAAATTTTTTCGGTCAATGGTACACCTGGTTTATTAGGAACCATCGCATAGGTAACATACTTATGGATCATTAACGCAAAAAATGCACACGGGTACGGCATAGAAACCGTGTGTTTTGTGATCTTCTAATGATTAACGCAAAAAATCGCACACGGTCACACATGCTAATCAACGCTCAAAGCCCTCAAAGGATGCTCATTGTACGTTAATACTACAAACTTAAAGAACTACTGGTATTTTGCTCTAATACTACAAACTTAAACTACTTCTCACATGCTGCCATTGGGGCATGCTGGCCAGACGCCAGCATTCTCCTTCCCGGCCTTGTAGGCGGCAACCAACCGTGCTTCGATCTTCGCCAAGCTCTCCTCATTACGGCGTGCGGCCTCTTCTTTCTTGCGGCGGTGGGACTCTCTTTTCTTGACTGCTTTCTGCCTTTTCTGATCCTCCTGTGCGGCTTTGGCTGCCTCTAGATCCACCGCCCATTCGGCCATGGCAGCCTCAAAGTCCGCCCACGTAACTATGTGGCCACCGATGGTGATGAACTCGGCGCGGCGAGATGCCATCGCTTCCTTACCATGTGTGCGATCGCGGGCGGCGAGGAACGCGGCGCCGCAAGATGCCATCGCTTCCTTACCAGTTACTGTGCGCCCAGGTGCCATGAACGATGCTTGGAGAGAGCTCTGGGACGAAGGGGCCGGCCAGCCGTACAGTGCGGTGTTTTTTAAGAGCTCAACAACAAACAACAAAGGAAATTTGGCTTCCCTTACAATTTTGCTCGTTCATTATCGCACACGGTTCATCTCGGTCGCTTCCGAAAACAGTGTGCGCTGGGGCAATTGTGTGTTGCGTTATGATTGGCGGAACCCCAGCCATGCGGATCGCGCGTGTGCACCGTAGGATGCGTCAATCAAACGGCAATCCACGCCCCTCACATCACATCCGTGCTGATGTAGCTGGATTGGATTTATATGCGCCAAATGCCTAGAAAATGCACATAATCCCTTAAATATGGTAAATGAGCCCAGAAAAAGCCAAATTTGAACATGGTGATTTGTAGGGTGTATGTTCTTCGTAGAAAAAAAACTCCAAGGCAAAGAACAAAGAAAATTTGGATCCCCCTTCAATTTTGGTGATTTCCCTCTCAAAAGCATGGAACTTCCCTTGCGATGGTTCGATTTATGAAGGGCGTGCATGACGACATAAGCCAAACCTTCTCAAATTTTCACCAGGGCATGGTGAGGTCATACCATGGCACCATGCCAGGCGTCATGTTTTTCAATCATTTATTTCATTTTTTCTATAGTTGAAAACCCAATAAACAAACATTTGTGGTTGAATATTGCCACACATTTCATCAAAATATTTGTCCATTCCTTGTAAAAGGCATGAAAATTTACTAAATGGCACGAGCATCATTTTCTAGACCGTTCTTGTGCACCCTTTCATGCACCGATTGTTTGAACTTGAATTATGTGCATTAATGCCTAGAAAAATGCACATAATCCCCTAAATATGATAAATGAACCCGAAAAAGTGTCAAATTTGAACGTGGTGATTTGCAGGGTGTATGTTCATCTTAGGAAAAAACTCATGGACAAAGGACAAAGGAAATTTGGATTCCCCTTCAATCTTGATGATTTCCATCTCGAAAGCATGGAAGTTCCTCCGTGATGGTTCGATTTATGAAAGGCGTGCATGACGACATAAGGATAACATTCTAATTTTTTTACCAGGGCATGGTGAGTCCATACCATGGCACCACGCCAGGCGTCATGTTTTTCAAGCATTTATTTCATTTTTTGTATAGTTGTTACCCAGTAAACGACGCATTTATGGTTGACTATTGCCACACATTTCCTCGAAATATATGTCCATTCCTTGTAAAAGGCATGAGAATTTACTAAATGGCGCAAGGATGGTTTTCCAGACCGCTCTTGTGCACCTTTTCATGCACTGATTGTTCGAATTTGAATTATGTGCATTAATGCCTAGAGAATGCAAATAATCCCTTAAATATGGTAAATGAACACGGAAAAGTGTCAAATTTGAACGTGGTGATTTGCAGGGTGTATGTTCATCGGAAACACAACTATTATTGAAACCATGGGCGTTCTACTTACCAATTACGTGCCACCACGCGTCCCTTTTTTATTGGCTAGGAGGTGTCGTGCGGGGTAGCTATTTGAGTACGGGAGGCGTGCGATTAGACCCCTGCGCGTGCTCGTCGGGAGGAGAGCCCTTTGACATCTATCCTCCGCACACCTCCCTCCCAACGTCTCCATTAATGGCGCCCGAGCCCCTGTTTCACGGCGTGGCTATGTCTCACTAGACTAACATTTAAGAGAGAAAAGTGAAAATCCGAAAAGAAAATTTTGTACGGATCTTGATGTAAGATCCGACGGACCTATATAGCATCGACTGCGACTTATAGAAAGCATGATGAATATAAGGACGATGATAGTGGATAATAATTGTCTTACATATGTAGGAAGATAACTGGAAAGCCACATGCGGCTACACCTGAAATACACAAGGGCAAAAGAAGAAGGAAGACGCATACAACGATCTGGCCCGCTGATCTCTGTTGGAAATATGCCCTATAGGCAATAATAAAATGGTTATTATTATATTTCCTTGTTGATGATAATTGTCTATTGTTCATGCTATAATTGTATTAACTGGAAACCGTAATACATGTATGAATACATAGACCACAACATGTCCCTAGTGAGCCTCTAGTTGACTAGCTCGTTGATCAATAGATGGTTATGGTTTCCTGACCATGAACATTGGATGTCATTGATAACATGATCACATCATTAGGAGAATGATGTGATGAACAAGACCCAATCCTAAGCATAGCACAAGATCGTGTAGTTCGTTTGCTAAGAGCTTTTCTAATGTCAAGTATCATTTCCTTAGACCATGAGATTGTGCAACTCCCGGATACCGTAGGAATGCTTTGGGTGTACCAAACATCACAACATAACTGGGTGGCTATAAAGATGCACTACAGGTATCTCCGAAAGTGTCTGTTGGGTTGGCACAAATCGAGACTAGGATTTGTCACTCCGTATGACGGAGAGGTATCTTTGGGCCCACTCGGTAATGCATCATCATAATGAGCTCAATGTGACTAAGGAGTTAGCCAGGGGATCATGCGCTACGGAACGAGTAAAGAGACTTGCCGGTAACAAGATTGAACGAGGTACGGGGATACCAACGATCAAATCTCGGGCAGGTAGCATACCGATGGACAAAGAGAATTGTGTACGGGATTGATTGGATCCCCGACATAGTGGTTCATCCGATGAGATCATCATGGAACGTGTGGGAGCCAATATGGGTATCCATATCCCGCTACTGGTTATTAACCGGAGAGGTATCTCGGTCATATCTGCATGGTTCCCGAACCCGTAGTGTCTACACACTTAAGGTTTGGTGACGCTAGAGTTGTAATGGGAATAGTATGTGGTTACTGAAGGTTGTTCAGAGTCCCGGATGAGATCCCAGACGTGACGACGAACTCCGGAATGGTCCAGAGGTGAAGATCGATATATTGGATGAAGGGTATTGGAGTCCGGAATTGTTTTGGGAGTACCGGGTGACGACCAGCGTGACCGAAAGGAGTTTCGGAGGCCCCGACAAGCGTTGGGGGGCCTTATGGGCCAAGGGGAGGGGGCAAACCAGCCCACTAAGGGGTTGTGCGCCCCTCCCACCCCATCTCATGTAACTTGGAGTGGTGGGGTGCCTCCCCTAGGGCAGCCTCCCCTCCCGGCTTGGGGGGCAAGTTTCCTAGGGGTGGGGGCGCCCAAACCCATCTAGGGTTTCCCCTGTGGCCGCCGCCCCTCCCCTGGGGAAACCATAGGGCGCCTCCTCCTCCATCCTTTCCCCTATATATAGTGAGGGAGAGAGAGGGCAGACGAACCCTTCCCCTGGCGCAGCCCCTCCCTCCTCCAACACCTCCTCCCCCTTCGTAGTGCTTGGCGAAGCCCTGCAGGAGAACCACAAGCTCCACCACCATGCCGTCATGCTGCCGGAGCTCTCCCTCAACTTCTCCTCTCCCCTTGCTGGATCAAGAAGGAGGAGACGTCCCCAGGATGTACGCGTGTTGAACGCGGAGGCGCCATCCGTTCGGAGCTAGATCGGATCTTGCGTGATTTGAATCGCCGCGAGTACGACTCCATCAACCGCGTTCTTGTAATGCTTCCACTTAGCGATCTTCAAGGGTATGAAGATGCACTCCCTCTCTCTCTCTCTCTTGTTGCTAGCATCTCCTAGTTTGATCTTGGTGACGCGTAGGAAAATTTTGAATTATTACTATGTTCCCCAACAATCTCTACTTTCTTGATGCGCTGCAGGTCGCGGAGACTAGTTCTCGCCGCGAGCGGCGATGATCTCTTTCATCAGTTTCATGTCCTTAATACGCTGCTCGAAAGCAACCGCGGATTCCTCCACCAGGCTTTCACGCTCGATGCAGAGCATGGCATTCTCGTCCATAAGTTTCTTGATGATGACGCCCGTCCCCTTCAAAAAGGTAGCGGTCTCCACCGCCTGCTTCGCCCTTCCGGCGATCTTCGCTCTTAGCAGGTCGTGGTCGGCCCGGAGTTGTTCAAACGAGGCATTCAACTTGTCCTGCAGCTTCATCCAGCCAGAGATATTATCCATCTGGCTATGGACGATCGCATGCATGCGCCTGTAAGAGTCCTCGCCTACCCGCGAGAGATTTTCCCAGGCTGCACGGCGCGGGAGGACATCTCTGCTGCATTCGCGACGCGGCAGGACATCTCTGCTGCTTCCGCGGCACAACTGGACCACTCTGGTGCATCGACAGTGCGGCGGGACCTCCGTGCTGCTTCGGCGGCACGACGAGACCTCCGTGCTGCTTCGGTGGTGTGGCGGGACATGTCGGCTACTTTTGCGGCTAAGAGGGACATCTCTCGTGCTTCCGCTTCCATGCACGCCTCTCCGTGGTGGTAATATCTCGACCGAGAACTCAATCTGGCCATGGCAGATGCAAGAGAACGATGTTGGATGACTTGGTTGCTTTTGTGGATGAGGAGGTCAGGAAGGAATGTGCAGTCATCTTGGCATAGTATAGTATTTATAACCGAGTACTAATACACTCCTAAGTGGAAAACAGTTTAGGTTTTGATCGGTGTGAACAGGTTTGCAATTTGGAAGGTGACGGGACGCAGGCTCAAAATTTATTGACGGATCTATAATTTCTAAGTGCGGCACTATTCTCGGACGGCATAATGTGGGCACGCTTTCTCGGCCGCGTACGTGGCGTTTGATGCACCGAAATAGGCAATGTCAGCACACGTCTTGTTCCAAGAACCGTGTGCGCTCGTTATTACCATCGCGCATGCTTCTTTTAATTAGAATGTGTGCTCGTCTAGCGCACACACATTGATCTGTCTAATTGTTTCTGTTTGTTGTGGTTAATCGCAAACAGTTCATCCGTGTGAAGTGTATGCCATCAATCGCACACACCTTTGATCTGGTTGACCGTTTCTATTCTGTTGCCTAATCGCAAACAATTAATCCTTCTAAAGTGTATGCCCTCAATCGCACACACCTTTATATAGTTGTCCGTTTGTGTTGTTCCACCTCATCACAAACAGTTAATCTGAGTGAACCGTATGTTGTGTATCGCACACGCCTTCATCTGGCTGCCCGTTTCTTTTGTTCCTCCTCATCGCAAACAGTTCATTGAACTGAACCGTATGTCGTGCATTGCACACGAAACTAAAATCTGAACCGTGTTTGATGCATCCGCCATCACAAATGTTTTGGACATTTTTGACGGTTCTCTGACACCACCGTTTGCAATTATTGCATCGCATATAGTTTCTCGAAGGGTCTCTGATCGTAGTGTAGCGTTAGCAGCATCCTGCAGTAGTGATTGCATCATAGCATCAACGATGTGTTTAGTAAAAGCTTTGTTTAGATTATAAGCATGAGGAGAATTTAACATGGATTGCAACAAGAAAATACAATGTATTAAAGAACATTTATCATAATTAAATTTCTTGAAATCCAAAAGAATGGGTTAACTGCTACTTAAAGTCTTGACCTCTCCAATCCCACTTTTATCAATTTTTGCATCTAGATCTAAAAACTTCGAATCATTGGGAAGCCCTTTAACTAAAGTTGACTCATCTCCAGTCCCATTTTTATCAAGATTAATATTGGAAAAAAAGAATCAATAGGAGTTACATCAATGACTTTTAGATCTTCATCATTATTATCATGAAAACTAGAAGAACACGCTTTTATAAACCAATCTTTTTTAGCACGCATCTTAGCGCTTCTTTCTTTGCACTCATCAATGGAAATTCTCATGGCTTTGAGGGACTCATTGATATCATGCTTAGGTGGGATAGATCTAAGTTTCAAAGAATCAACATCAAAAGAAATTCTATCCACGTTCCTAGCCAAATCATCATTCTTGAGAAATTTTTCTTCAATGAAAGCATTAATTTTTTTTGCGAACTCATAAATTCTTAACACTATTATCAAAATCAGAGGGCATCTTATTAAATTTTCCATAAGAATTGTTGTAGGAATTACCATAATTATTAGAGGAATTACTATGAAACGACCTAGGATTAAAATTGCCTCTTTACGCGTTGTTACCAAAATTGTTCCTACCAACAAAATTCACATCCATAGATTCATTATTATTCTCAATCAAAGTGGACAAAGGCATATCATTAGGATCATAAGAAACACTTCTATTAGCAAATAATTTCATAAGTTCATCCATCTTTTCACTCAAAATATTAATCTCTTCAATCGCATGAACTTTTTTACTAGTGGACTTTTGGTGTGGCATTGAGAATAAGTAACTATGATATTATCTAGGATCTTAGTGGCCTCTCCTAAAGTTATTTCCATAAAAGTGCCTCCCGCGGCCGAATCTAAAAAATTTCTAGAAGAAAAATTCAATCTGGCATATTTTTTTTGTATAATCATCCACAAATTCAAACCATGTGTAGGCAATTACGTATCATCAATTTCATCCTCCCCCAAGATTGTGCAACATGTTCATGATCAAGTTGCTTAAAATTCATAATATCATTCCTAAGGGAGATGATGGTAGCGGGAGGAAACTACTTAGAGATGAAAGCATCTTTACACTTATTCCATGAATCAATACTATTTTTAGGCAAAGGTGAAAACAAGTTTTAGCACGATCTCTAAGCAAAAACGGAAATAGCTTCAATTTAACAATATCATTATCCACATCTTTCTTCTTTTGCATATCACACAAATCAACAAAATTGTTTAGATGGGATGTGTCATCTTCACTAGGAAGGCCACAAAATTGATCTTTCATAACAAGATTCAGCAAAGCGGCATTAATTTCACAAGATTCAACATTAGTAGTGGGAGCAATCAGAGTTCTAATAAAATCATTGTTGTTGGTATTGGAAAAGTCACACAATTTGGTATTATCTTGAGCCATCGTGACAAAGAAAGCAATCCAACACACAAGCACACAAGAAGCAAGCGAAAAAGACGAACGGAAGAGGGGCAAAGAAAAGAAAACTCTTTTCAAAAATATTTTAGAGGTGGGGGAGAGGAAAACGAGATGCGAATGGTGAATAATGTAATGCAAGAGTAAAGATTTTATGATGGGTACTTGGTATGGCTTGACTTGATGTAGATCTCCCGGCAACGCAAGAAATTCATCCTGCTACCTCTTGAGCTTGCATTGATTTTTCCCTTGAAGAGGAAAGGGTGATGCATCAAAGTAGAGTAAGTATTTCCCTCAGTTTGAGAACCAAGGTATCAATCCAATAAGAGACAACACACAAGTCACTGAATACCTGCACAAACAATCAACAACTTGCACCCAACGCGATAAAGGGGTTGTCAATCCCTTCATGGTTACTTGCAAAAGTGAGATCTGATAGAGATAGATAAACCGTAAAGTAAATGTTTTTGGTATTTTTGGTTTATAGATCGGAAAGTAAAAGATTGCAAAACAGTAGATCGGAAACTAGTATGATATAAAAGAGAACTTATATGATGGAAAAGAGATTCACTATAATGGAAAATAAACCCCGGGGGCATAGGTTTCACTAGTGGCTTCTCTCAAGATATCAAATATTACGGTGGGTGAACAAATTACTGCCGAACAATTGATAGAAGAGCGAATAATTATGATGATATCTAAGGCAATGATCATGAACATAGGCATCACGTCCATGCCAAGTAGACCGAAACGATTTTACATCTACTACTATTACTCCACACATCGACCGCTATCCAGCATGCATCTAGAGTATTAAGTTCGAAAAGAATGGAGTAACACATTAAGTAAGATGACATGATGTTGAGGAATTAACTCAAGCAATATGATGAAAACCCCATCTTTTTATCCTCGATGGCAACAATACAATACGTGCCTTGCTGCCCCTACTGTCACTAGGAAAGGACACCACAAGATTGAACCCAAAGCTAAGCACTTCTCCCATTGCAAGAAAAGCCAATCTAGTAGGCCAAACTAAACCGATAATTCGAAGAGGTTTGAAGAGATATCAAATCATGCATATAAGAATTCAGAGAAGAACCAAATAATATTCATAGATAATCTGATCATAAATCCACAATTCATCAGATCTCGGCAGACACACCGCAAAAGAATATTACATCGAATAGATCTCCAAGAACATCAAGGAGAATATAGTATTGAGAATCAAAGAGAGAGAAGAAGCCATCTAGCTACTAGCTATGGACCCGTAGGTCTGTGGTAAACTACTCATGCTTCATCGGAGAGGTAATGGTGTTGATGTAGAAGCCCTCTATGATTGAATCCCTCTCCGGCAGGACGCTGGAAAAGGTCCCTAGATGGAATCTCACGGGTACAGAAGGTTGCGGCGGTGGAAAAGTGGTTTCGTGGCTCCCCTAGATGTTTTGAGGGTATAAGAGTATATATAGGCGAAGGAACTAGGTCAGGAGACCCACTAGGGGCCCACGAGGTAGGGGGCGTGCCCTCCACCCTCGTGGATGCCTCGTTGCGTCTCCGACTTCATCTCCAAGTCTCGTGGTTTGCTTCTGGTCCAAGAAAGATCATCACAAAAGTTTCATTCCGTTTGGACTCCGTTTGGTATTCCTTTTCTGCGAAACTCTAAAATAGGTTAAAAACAGAAACTGGCATTGGGCTCTCGGTTAATAGGTTAGTCCCAAAAATAATATAAAGTTCCATATAAAACATCCAAAACAGATAAGATAATAGCATGGAACAATAAAAAATTATAGATACGTTGGAGACGTATCATTCAGCGTGGCAAGTTGGTGGATGTCTAATGTTATTACATGCATAAATCGTACTGGCTCATGTGCCCGTGATGGTGTGAAGTAGAAACTAGGAGGATTTGTAGTGCCATACCGTGCAATGCGCCAATGCATGTTCTTGTAATTGCATCCTCAATAAAGTACAACATCAACACAATAGCATTTCAAAGTACAACAACTTCTTGATGGATCCGTAGGACAATGGGACTTCAGAACATGGAACTTTGTGTTGCTGTTCTTGTAACTTTAATGCACTGGACTATACGAACTAAGCGTTCTGGCACTTTTTCTGTCTGTAATTATATGAATGTAATTGACTATATGAATTATGTTCTCTATTCACTTTTTTTCATGTAATTAAAATCAACGGATAGTAGCACTTTCGTGTACGATAAAATGCTAGCAACTTACATGATGATCCTTGAACTTTATATGTGAAGTATAGCAACACTTTGTTGCTAGTAGGACTTAACAAATCTCATTTTATTTTTACAGGAAATGAAATGACCCTATTCTAATTAGTTCATTTGATGCACTTCGTTGGTTCATACACATCATAGTTCCTTTGTTCATATGCTTTAGGAACTTGGTGTTGTAGATATGCACATTATTACTGAACTGGTAGCACTTGATATGTACAATAATCCTGAACTTTCTTTTATAATTCATAGCGCACCTTCATGATAGATATATGACACTTTGTATTACACTATAAGAACATCGCTAGAATTTTGGCACCTTCTGTCTTTATCTTGGTGTGAATATACAACACTTTCGTGTGTTTTGGCACCTTACTTACATTTACAACACTTTCAATGATTTGTTGGCACTCTGTTCACAATGGAACTTTGTGTAATGGCGCCTTTGCGAGGACAGCTTTGTGAATCTCAGGGCACCTTCATGTGAACATACAACACATTGAGTGATAATTGGCACCTTGTAACTTGGTACTTTGTCTGTGTATTCACAACATCATGTAAATTGACACTTTGTATTTTGGCACTTTATTTTTCGGATAACACTTTGTAATTTTTCACATTGTAATCGGAATTTATTGTGATTATAAATGACAGTTTGTGATTGTTGCATAATCTCTCACTATGTGTACGAGAAAGTTCCAAAAATGTGGTATTGTACATGTATGAATTGTAAAAGGCACCTTTGTAAATTGCACTTTCTTATTTGTGTACTCATAAATTCTACTATTTTTCACAATTAAGTTGGTCGAAAATGTACTAATAAAAATAATTTGAATTAACTAATTAGCTAACATGGTTAATCAAGAAACACTAATTATTTAACTATGTGCTAATGGAATGATGTTTCCCTCCCAATGGAATTCAATGTTGAACTGCTGCCACCGCTACTTTCTGCCGTCGGTACATGCAGAAGTCTTTCACCGGTACAACGCACATAGGAGAGAGCAGAGGATGCAAATTTTATTTTTCTGGAAATGCAATAGGGAGTTTTAGGTTGGATTTGCTACATTGATCACGGAGCAAATGAACGATTTTGATAGCCTCTCCCATGGGATTGGTTGATACCATTCTCTGCGCGCGCGTGTGTGTATGTGGAGGGGGGTGCGTAAATGATATGTGGTTAGGTAGATCAACATGATACTTAAATGATTTGTGGTCGACTACTTATTTTTTTATACAGAACAATGCCCATGCGTTGCAACGGGATATGAATATTCTAGTACGCTAGCTTGTGATTTACCTGTCTATAATAATGCAATTGTATAATTAAATATTCATCAAATTTTACCCGTGGATTAACTTATATTTTGATCAGAAGTTTGGTAAGTAAATTAAAGTGAAACTGGTTCAAAAGGTAAGTAAATTAAGTTGATTGATTATTATAGAGGGAAAGTTGGACGAAGGAGTGGTGGAAAGAAAGGTGAAATGGGAACCTTACATTCTTTTTAAGTAGTATAGATATAGATAGATAGATATAGATATAGAGATAGAGATTTGTGATTGGATAGATTCATGTTGACGATTTCTCCCCTTTCCCTTGTGTGAGAATAAATAAGTTGCTTTGCTTAAGAATTTTAGGTCACAATGTTTACAAGGATCATATTATTTGAGATTACATATGTTTCATTCTACCTAACACAGTCACATAATCCATGCAATGCGGTTAACTTGGATATTTTAGTTGCTAAAAATATTAAGACTTGTGCGTAGATACTCCCTCCATTCACAAATATAAAATGTTTTGAATATTCAATATGGACTACATGCATCCTGAAATGAGTGAACAAACACACTGAAACATGTCTATATATACATCTGATTCCGAAAAAAAGTCATATCTTATACTATTTGTGAACGGAGGTAGTAGTTATAAATTTAAAAAAATGACAAATTGAAAGGCTATGTATGTTCAACTAAGCCAATCATCTTGACCAAGCAATCGAGGATTATTAGCATGCCATCCAGTGTGTTTGGTACATGAATGCCTACCATGCATGTGGTTGCATCTTGCAAGCATGCCGTTTGTTGATCTTCACATGATTGTCTAGAGGTTAAACAACTAAAATGTTGTACTAAATTTAAAAACTTTCCTCTGTCTAAATGCTTGGTGACCAGGTTATATTTCTCATTCAAAAATTTACACCCTTACAAAAATATCGATGTTGCGCGTATCTTTGGATACGGAGATCAAAAGAGCTTAAACACATAAAAATAGTGTACATTCATTACTGAGGAATAAAAATCAGCGCAAATGCCTAGCCATGTGGCTACATAGATGTTGCACACATGCAAACATACCAATGAGACGTGTATTTTTAGATGCAGGACTAGAGAGCACGAATGTCTTCTCCTTTTCAACAGAAAAAAAAAACCAAAGGGCTCAAGGATGCCCTGAAACGATGCACTGAACTAAGAGAAAAGAAGAAAAATGCCACGTCCCTCATGTCGGGTCCTAGTAGAGGAGAAGGAAAACAACATGCGACTAATCTCATGCGGGCCATCTCCAGCGGGGTCACACAAGACGACTATAATAAAACCGACCCGTGCATGCACCTGGCGGTCAAAGCAAAAGAAAGAAAAAACGCATGCACGCAGACGCGGCTGCACTATGGGCCAAGGCCAATTTTCCATGAGTTGACCTGCGCAGCGGAGCCCGTCACCCTAACAACCTAATTAAGACTGCACTCACGTAGCTAGCTCACCGGTGAGGTCACAGAAACCACGGGAAGTAGACTCATACTTTGTGCCACGGCAGGGCAGGTGGTTCGTCATCAATGACAGCCAGTCGATGCGAGGAGGGTTCCGATACACACCCCTTTCCTTTCCACTTCCAGGGAGACTGCATAGTACCACCCCAAATCGCACACTCGTCCAACGGCCCAAGTGCCACCGAAAACCGTGGATTCGTTCTTACCTGGCGTGGCAGGTGGAACCGTGGAAGTAACCGAATAAGAAAAGGAAACCCCAGATCCCAGCGGGGCCTCACTCGCCAAAACTGGGCCATTTCTAGGTTGGTTACAGGGGGGAACGGTGCAGCAGCATATCCCCATTTCCTCAAGAGAAGAAGGCGCCGTGGGTAGATCCGGCTGCGAAGCTGCAGCGCGTGACGTCCGTCCTCGCCAACGGGACCGCCCTACACCTACTGCGTTGCATTGCACTGCTGAGCAGGTGACAGCATTTTTTTTAGACAAGCTAACGTAGCAGCAGCTTTTGATTGGGGCATTGGGCGAGGGCGGCCTTCGTGCGCCTGCGCCGAATTAACCGTGCGGGACGGCTAAAAACGATCGATCCTTCGCGCAGGAAACCAGCTAGGGCAAAATTTCGTGTTTTGACCCTTCCGAGATACAAATTCAGGATCTGACCCGGTTCGAAAAAATTTCGGCATTTGATCATTTTTCTACCGCCAGGTCCCCTGGCGGTAGGGTACTAATCCACGTCAGCGCGTGAAGACGTCAGTCGTCCCCTTCCGTCGCACCCTACCGCCAGGGTCCCTGGCGGCAGGATGTCTAACCCTACCGCCAGCCACCCTGGCGGTAGGGTGCGAGCAGTTATTTTGCCCAACCCCCCGCCCCTAACTTTTCTTTCCACCCCTCCCCCTCTCCCGCTGGCAGTTCCTCTTCCTCCCCCTCGCCCCTCTCTCCCTCTCTCATCTCCTCCACTCTTCTCGTTGTTTCTTCATCGTTTTTGTGGATCGAGATGGCCCCTAAGAGAGAAACGTAAGCTCCTCCAATCCCTCCAAGTAGTTTTTGCAAACTTGTTTCCGATTCGACGCATTATTTGCTTGAAATCCCTCATCTTTTTGAACTTTGATTGGAATTTGTTTTCACTTAGGATTGTTTTAGCTTGATTGTAGTTCTAGTTCTTAGTTTTTAGTAACTAATGGTATCGTATATGACTCTAATCAATAGTTCATATGTTAGTGTGAAGATGAACCCTAGTTCATATTTTTTTTTAAAAAAAATTATGATGTAGTGGATGTGGGAGATGTATGTGTAGTGTAGTGGATGTGGGATATGTTAGTGTAGTGGATGCATGTTGATATGATGATATGAAGATGTTGTTTGGAGGAAATATATTTAAGATGTACTCTATTAAAAAAATTGTTAAAAAATTGATGATATGATGCATGTTGGAGGATTTTATTTTGATGCGATGCATGTGGATATGATGTGATCCATCATGTGTAGTAGATGTTGTTGGATGAATATGCTTAAGATGAACCCTAGTTCATTTAATCAAGAAATTTTATTTTTTATTTATGTATGCTTATGATGCTTTTGTTTACGAAATTTTATTAAGGCGGGCACCTCTTGCGGAAAACGTCAGCCCACGGTACTCCATGCATTCGACGAGGGTCATCGTGCCCGTTTCATAGAGAACGGAGTGGTAAGTAATATGGAGGAAATATTGATCAGAGTTTTCGGATTGATGAAAACAAATTTGTAACTCTTGCCGTCCACTTTTTTGATAGATGCTCCCGCCACTGCGCATGAGGGGTCACGGGGTTGCCACGAATATGGATTATGACGAGCGCTACGCGCCGTATTTCAAGAGAGCCCGACTGTTGGGTTTCGTGTTGCAGTTCAAGCGTCAGCCGCCGACGCTTGTCCACGCAGCTCTGACAGCCTTGATTGACCAGTGACGACCGGAGACCCATTCTTTCCATGCCCCACGCGAGGAGATGACGGTGACCCTGAAGGATTGGGCGATGATTACTGCCATGCCGATCAATGGTCAAGCACTGACCGGGCGGGTGGAGAGGACCAACTGGCAGCAGAGGGTTACCACCCTCATCGGCGACTGCCTCGAGGCTAAGGGTAACCGTACATCCGGTGTACCGTTGCCCTGGCTCTCGGAGCACCAGAAGACATGCCCCGAGGACGCCGATGAGGCGACTGTGGAGTGGTACGCGAGGGCCTCCCTATGGTATCTTCTCACGGAGGTCGTGTTTTCAGACAGCTCCGGGAACTCTGCCAACTGGTCGTATCTGTTCTTCCTAGCCGACTGGAATGCAGGGTACAGTTGGGGGACCGCATCTCTCGCCTACCTATACCGTTCGGTAAGAGAGTATCTCATTGCCTACCTACGAAAGTATGTCCATCACATTTTGTTATATCCGCTCCTCATTTGATGCTTTGCAGCTTGACGATGCAACCCAGAGGACAGGAGACAAGTCCAATATGGGTGGCTTTGTCTGGGCCTCTCCATTTGGATGTGGGAGCGGCTGCCGGTGGGGCGTCCGGAGAAGCTGCCAAGACGCCCATGGGGTGCCTATAGCGAGGACGGCGACGATACTCGACACCCCGCCGTAGCTTACGAGTGGGACGCTGTCAAACTCTACACGGGCCTAAACAAGACTTCATACAAGGCCTACACCAACGAGATCAATGCTTTGACGATTATGCAGGTATATGAACTCGCTCACCATCTTTCTCTTTGATTTCACTTTTGATCGAGAGTGGGGACTTATGCATGTATATGTAATAGGCAAACTGGTGGCTGTATCATGATCTAGAGTGGGACTCCGATCTCAACGTGATGTGCAATGCGGACCGTGCTCTTTGGTGGTGCATCGTGCCCATGATATGTGTGTACGCCGTCGAGTGGCACTTGCCACACCGCGTGGCCGCGCAGTTTGGGATGTATTAGCATACCCCACCGGGCCAACCGACCGATATCGGCGGCCATGCGCTCCACTTGTGAGTGCCCGCGTTTGTTTTTCGTGCCCATGATTTCATTGCGTTGGACTTTATTATGATGTTTCTTGTTGCTAATGCCTTGCAGGATGAGCCGGCAGAAGAATCAGTAAATCACAAAACTGGGGAGAGGAGCATAAAGCTCATGTGACGGCGTGGAACCAATGGATCTCCCGTAAAGATGTGGAGAGGAGAGTGATCGACTGGAATGCTTACGAGGACCAACACATGAGGTGGTACGATGATGGCCGTAAGCACCGTATTTGTCTCAGGCCTCAGTGGACGGCGGAAGACATCGTGGAGCTGGAGAGGGATGACCCCGAGGAAGAGGCCTACCAGACCGGCATCAGAGACATGCATAGTGGATTTAGGGAGTTTGCACCCCTCATCAACAAAGTGGTAAGTTTGAACCGACGGTTGTATTTAAATTATTTTATTCGTCATCATGACTGACTTATGCCTCTATAGTCTTATGAGCTGAACAGATGCATCTTCGACGCCTCTGGTGCACTAGGTGATATCCCTGGGAGCGTACAATCTGAGAACAAATTGAGGGGGACGCTGAAGGTACAATTTCAACCTCCTCGGAACAGATGCATCTTGTTCACTTGCAATCATAAATCCGATACTTATTATGCCCTTGTTTCATTGTGAGTGCAGAAGTTGATGAAGCGTTGTCGCAAGCTGGTAGGCCTGCTTGGGTGTGCTGGAGCTGGGTCGGTTGAAGCTTATCATCCCGGAGCCACACAGAATCACATCGCCTCATCGCGCCATGGTCCTTTGTCGTCTAGGTTGGTTGAGGAGGAGGAGGACGAGGAGGAGGAGGAGGAGGAGGAGGCCACAAATGAAGGAGAGGAGGAGGAGAATGAGAGCGATGGTGAGGAGTACGGACCTCCACCAACTCAATCATCTCAACCATCTCAGCTGCCGAAGAGGAACCCGAAGAAGAAGAATTTGCTGAGTCCGGACCCTTTCCAGAGACCAGTTTCTCGACGGTCCAAGAAGAACATTGAAGAGACTCGTTCAAAGAGGAACGAGGACCGTGCCTCCAAGAGCAAGAGGGGAAGGATGAATTAAATTTTGCTATTCGATACTTGGATGTAGTTGAAAAGTCTAGTGGTTGTGAAAGTATGTGTTTGTTATTTGAACTATGTGTTTGCTATTTGTGAAACTCTGTTTGCTATGTGGAACTAAGTAGTTGAATTTCGTTTGCTTATTATGCACAAGTTTATGTGAAACTCCGTATGACATGTGTATGTGATGCCCAAGCTTAATTGTTTGAGATTTTTTATTTCGACTCTATATCATTGCTGATTTTGACTCTATCATTGTTTGAGATCTGTTATTTTTGAGAAGAAGAAAAAAATTAGACTTGGGTAGAGGCAAGACCCTACCGCCAAGGACCCTGGCGGTAGGATCAGACAGGCTACCGCCATCCCCTATGACGGTAAGTTAACCCTACTGCCAGGGCACTCGCATATTTCGTTACAGGAGGTTTTCATGGCAAAAACCCTGGCACGCCCTACCGCCGGGCTGGCGGTTGGGTTAGGGTGCTAATCCGTCGTACCCTACTGCCAAGGTCCCTGACGGTAGTAAAAGGGTCAAATTCCGAAAAAAAATTAAACCGAGGTCAGATTCTGAAAAGATATGCGGAAAGGGTCAAAACGCGAAATTTTGCCACCAGCGAACGGCGCGGGACATGCGAAAACGCAGCCGCGCGCGCGCGTTTTGTGCGGCCACGCAGCCGTGGGCGGCGGCGCGGGGGCGTCGGGTTTTCGGTCTGCTGCGGCACGCGTGCCCGTGCCGACGGACGGTGTCAGCCTCAGCCCCAGCCAGCGCCCAGCGGGGGGCTCTGGTGGGCTTTCGCGCTCAGGCCCGAGCGCCCCACGTGTTGCCGGCCCCCCGACCGGGAGGGGAGCGCGCAGAAGTTTCGTTTCGTTTGGTACGCTGCGCCAGCTCGTGAGCAACAGGCAACAGCGGCAGTGCAGGACCGGACCGGGCGCGTGTGACCGGACCTGGTCAGGCGGCAGGGTGCCCGGTTCAGCTGGGGTCAATTCAGCAGCGGGACGCGTAGTACGTGCCCGCTGCCCGCGGTGGCGCCAGGTGTCCGCTTCCGGTCGCTCTCCCCGGGCGCGTCGTGGTACCGTGTGGGGCTGCTGTCCCTCCGTCGGTTCACTGAATCGGCTGAGCGAGGAGGAGGACGCATCAGCACTCAGCAGATCTGCTTGCCCGAGCCGCTGCGTGTCCACTCACCGCTGCGTTTCCGTAAGCCGTCTCTACGTAATCGTACCGCAACAACATTTCTGGAAACATGCATGCTACACGTGTTGTGGCGGTAACATAAGCAGCCACGCTTCATTATTGTTTACGAAACAAAACCTTACCTGCTCTTCCTGTTGCAACCCGCGGTTCGTTGAGCAGCCCTGCACTTGCCGAACCGGCGGCAACGCACGGCTTCACAGTTGACACCGACGCCCCCGGCTCACGGTTAATTTCACTCAAACCAGCACGCACGCTCGCGATGATTTATCACCAGTGCGTTCCGCGCTAACCATACATAAATTTATCTCGTGACAACGACGAGTCGCCGTCGCGCACCAGCATGGTATGGTTAAAAACCATTTTCCGGCGAGGTGCTGCTGATCGGCGATATGATCGACACGTGGGCCTTATCTGTCCGAGGCAAAACTACGCCGGGGCCCGGGGGAAGACGGCCCCCACAGGTACGTATCCCGTTGCGGTATGTGCGTAGGCGGTAGAGATTGCTAGCCCACAAGTTTCGCTTCCCAGATTGGGCGGTGCTGACGGCGACACGGCACGACGGAAGGAATCCAAAAGTCTCAGCTTCGACAGCTGCCTCCTGCGACAAGGATGCCTGCTCCTTCGGGTCTTCGTTTTAGTATATCGTTCTTCCGATCACTCCGTGCCGTCCAACCAGATATGGATGCCAGGTGCCCGATACCAAAATTCGGATTCCCTGAAACATTTTCCTTAAAAGTCATACAGCAGTTATTCAGCAAACAACTTTATACACGAAAGGCTTCGGTAGGTTTGATTTAAAATTTAAAATTCAGAACCAGCATCGTTGAACGTAACTTGAACTGTGTTCACCGTTACGGAGTTTTCAGCTTGCAGATCGCCTACAGAGTTGGACAAGATAGCTTTAGAAAACAATAAATCAAGTTGGACATGATAGCTGACAGATCAAACTTAGATGTCTTTTGTTTCTATATAAAGATGTGTATATTTCTTTTCGCCGTGGAAAGGCAAATGGGAGGCGCTGTGCGATTTTTGTTGGGTTGTTTCGAAGACGATGGCTCGTGGTGGTGGATATTTCGTGGCTCAGCTCAAAGGAAATGGGAAGATGTCGACGGCCACCGGTTTGCGTCGCCAGTGCTCTGACGGCGCTCCTTGCTTGCGTACGTGCTGCTTATCCGTTGGCCTCGCTCATCCTTGGCTCGGTTGCAACGAGCTTTTAGGTCTCTGCTTTTGCAACCAGAAGCCATATGCTGGTGGGTAAGCTGAAAAGCTTTGCCTTCGCTCTAAAGCAAAGCTATTGGTCTCTCGCTGCTGACTCTCGTTTTGGGCTCGACTTTGTTGGGGCGGGTCTATAGCTCGCTTCTAGCGAGATAGACCGTCGCCGAGAGCGCCTCCCAACAGCGTGAGGTCGCTCGCTCGCCGGTTCGTTCGATCGGGTTACAGGTCGAGCGGTTGACCGATGGACTAGTTGACCGGTCAACTGTTCATTAACCATTGACTTTCTGATTTTATAGATGCAAAAAAAATCCGGAAATTCAAAAGAAATTGCCACGAATTTAAGAAAAGTTAATGATTTCGTAAAAATGCTCACGAATTTGAAAAAACTTCATGAACTTGAGAAAATGTTTAGAAATTCAAAGAAGTTTAAGAAATTTGAAAATTAATTATGAATTTGAAAAAAATTACAAACTCGAGAAATGTTCATGAATTCGGAATAGTTCACGGAATTTGAAACAAGTTGGCGAACTCATGAAATTTTCATGAAATTAAAAAACGTTCATGAATTCAAAAAGACTTCAGGATTTTTAATTGTAGATTTGAATAAACTTCATGAATTTGGAAAAAAATTCTGAAATATGAAAAAAGTTCAGGAATTCAAAAAACTTCACGAGTTCAGGAAAACTACATGAACTTGAAAAAAAAAGTTCAATAAAATCTTCATGGATTCAGAAAGGTCAAAATTTGATATATCTTATTTTTTTTTACAAAATAGAAAGATTCGCGCATTTGAAAAACAAAGTTGTGCATTTTCAAATGTTGAAAAAACCATAAGAAAATGAAAAGGAGAAAAAAAGAAAAAAAAGAAAAAAACACCGGAAGCAAACCGAATGAGAAAAGTAGAAAGAAAACCGGACTGAGAAGCTACTACCTACTAGAATCCTCTCAAAACCAGGCTGCGCTAGCGGCTCGTGAACTAAGCACAAATGATGCGAGTGGGGAGCTCCTATATGCCGCTCTTTGCGGCAGATTGTTGGCCGAACGCACCGGCTAGCACATTAGCGATGAAAGGTAGAGCAAGCGAGGCTAGTACGTTAGCGATACAAAAAAATAGATTGCTCCCCGATGGATCAAACCTACGACACCTCGCGAATCACGACAACCTGCCGGCCAGTCGAACTAAAGAATGATGTTGACCATAGGCCAGCGGAAAAGCGTAATGATGAACTAAAACAGAGATCCGGTTTTCCTTTTAAATTTCGAAGGCAATACATGTTTTGTAAAAAAACGTGAATGCCACATGAAATGCGAACACTTTTAATATTCATGAACAGAAAATAAAAAAATCAAAACATTTTTTAGAACATGAGCATTTTTCTAAAACCAAAAAAGTTTTGTGGACAGGAACATTCTTTTTATCAAAACAAGACGTTTTTCCAAAATGTGAACTTTTTTGCAATCAAGAAAACAATTCAGACTCAAACATTCTTTTCAAAACAAGAACATCTCGTGATATTCCTAAACAAAATTGGGAAACACGAACAATTTCAGGAGTGCGAACATTTTTTGAAAACGTAGAACAAAACTTGAAAACACGAATAAAAATTTGCAAACAATTTTTTAGACCTTCAATTTTTTTTAAACATGAACAGCTTTTAAAAAAATGAACATTTTCTAAAATTATAAACAAATTTTCAAAAAGTGAACGTACTTTAAAATCTAGGAGTAAATTGAGAAAATTAATATTCTTTTAGAAATGGGAACATTTTGTAAAATTCCAAAACAAAATTTGAAAAAACCAACAACTTTTTTAATGCGCATATTTTTTGGAAACACAGAACAAAATTTGAAAACACGAAAAGAAATTTGCAAACGAAAAAAGTGCATAACAATTTTTGAAACACGAACAAATTTTGAAAATGGGAAACATTTTAAAATTTCCGAACATCTGTTGACAAACAACCTTGAAAAAAATAAAATAAAGTAAAAAAGGAAAGAAAAAACGAAAAAAAGAAAATTTAAAAAATGAAAGAAACTAAAAGGAAAAAATGTAACTGGAAAAGAAAAGGAAAAAAACCCATTTCAAGAACCTTCTAGAAGGTTCTCAAAATCAACAAAAAAAACTGTTGGGAAGCTCTAGAAGGTTCCCAAAACCGGAAAACACTGCAACACGTTAACGGGCCGGCCCATGTCACCGCTCGGTCGCCAGCTCATGTGCGAAAGATCGTCAGTTTTACACAGAATGCGTGAAATAGGATATTCGCTGCGACTGTACAGAAGCAAACGTGAAAATAATTAAGTGAGCCACGGAGGGGATATGCGCCGGTTTGTGGAATAGGGCACCAAAATAGGTTTTGGGAGCGTCGCCTCGCCTGAAGCGGCGTGGTCATGGCCTCATGGGTCCTCCTAGTAATGTTGTTGGTTCGATTTGTTTTCCACTCGTTAGCTTCATCTCTTTTTTAGTTTTTTATATTTTCAAAAAGTTCTAAAAAATATATTGCACAAAACATTACTTCAGTTTCCAAGAAACATGTTTATAGAACTTCTAAAAAAATTAGGATACATTTTATTTTTTTAACGCGTATTATTTTTTTTTCATCGAAGACATGTGTTTAAAAAATGTTAATCATGTCTTTGAAGAATGTCATATATCTAATTAATTTTTCAGATGTATATGAAAAAACTAAAATGTGTATGGAAAAAACAAACACCTATACATGTATCGAAAAAAAATGTTAATCATTGTATATTAAAATGCTAAACTATATATTAAAAAATAATCATGTAAAAATGATGATAATTTATTTAGAAAATGTAATCATGTTCTATTATTACAAAAATCATATATTTAAAAAATTAAAGTGTATAAGAAATAACATGCCGCCTATTCGTGCAGAGCCCACTGCCGCCCAGGTGGTCCAGGTGCCTCAGCAAGCTTCCCGACTTGAAAATTTGATTTTCCCGAAAACCCAAGGAAGCAACAACTGGCACTAAACAGTGGATTAATAGGTTATTCGAGAAAAATAATAAAATTTAATGCCAAAACCATGCCAAAATTATATAATTGAATCGTAAACTGACAAAAACAATGATTCATTTAGGACATATCATGGTGGCATAGGATTTCCTATCAGATCTATCGAGGGTGAGGGCATGGCTAGTGTCGCATTGGTTATCGCCGCTCAACCACACCGCCGTCGCTTGAACATGGGTGAGGGTGAGGGGTGAAGGAATTGCGGTTCGAGGGCTGGCTTTCTCGTCACCATCACCAAGCATTGTTGTCGGCCACGTGCAACACTCATCTCGTCTGCCACCGTGTCTAAACATGGGGAAAGGCTAAGGGGTCTAGGGTTCGCTCTTTCGCCACCCTCAAGCCTTTTCACTAATCACGTGCAACACTCACCCTGATTGCCGCCGCCGCCTGAACATGTGGGAAGGGTATGGAGGCTAGTGTTCCAAGGTTGGCTCACACGCCACGGGCGAGCCTTAGCGTCGACCAGTAGGCAAATTCTGTTGGTTATCGGATCGTTACCATCGATTTTTGGTGGCGACCACATGAAGGAGGACCTACCCACACCAAAAAGGTGAGCAACCCATTGTTTTAGGGTCTAGTGGGTATGCGTCTTATCTCCGGAGGATGTTTCCAAAATCTCCATCGTCGGTTTTGATGAGTATAAAAATGTACACCGAAGGATCATGCAAGAGGCGAGAAAGAAATAGGCATGTAGTCATACTAGTAGTTATGGGCGCGGTGTTTCTGCTCCCGGACTTAGCTGCACCCGCGGTGACGAAAAAAATCAAAATAAATATTAGAAAAGTTCAAAAAAAATTCATTTTTTTGTGTGGTAGATAATTTGATGCGTGAGATCCGCTCCAAATTTCAACTCATTTGGACATCTGACCAGCTCTTGGCAAAAAAAAAATCGGGGTCTGTACACAAGTTTACTGTTCACACACTGTTCTGACTCGATTTGCCTTTTTTACCGAGAGCTGCTTAGATGTCCAAATGAGTTGAAATTTGGAGCGGAACTCGCGCATCAAATTATCTACCACACAAAAAATAGATTTTTTGAATTTTTCTAATATTTGTTTTGATATTTTTTCTGACTGGAAGCAAATGATCGAATTCAGCAAATGATCACAATGCAATTTACTTTCCTATGTAATGAAGTCTGTTTCCTTTATATGGTCCTTAGTCGTCCACACGACGCAGGGTAAATTAAGTACAGATTCAACAACTAGCTGTGTAGATGTCCTCCAAAATTCAAAAATTGGATATGTTAAAGACAAGGTAATTGTGCCAATTCTTATAACCTTACCACGTACCTTTGGCCAAGTTATATTTGGTCACGACTACACATTTGTGTAAGAACCATATACAAATCTAAATGTTCAATGGGACCATGAACTTCTAGATATTTTTTTTCTGAACCGGCTAGTGTTTATAATATCAATGTACATGGACTTGACAGAAAAAGAACAATAATTGCTAAGCTTGCACCGGAAAGACTGTTCACCCCGTGGTAGGTTGACCGTTATCAACCTTTGGAGCAAATCTCAACTAGTTCCCTTATCCCAATAAGTTTGTCAAATGGGCACGCCTCTAGAACTGGCGTCGTCACAGACATGTTCTTCGATTTTCGTCGCACGGTATTATAAAGGTTTGGTTATTGTAGGCCTAACCGAGCATCTTCTAGCCAAGTATCTTTCCAAAATAGTGTAGTTTGGTTGTTTCCTACTACAAAATCTCCTCAACTAAGTCAGTTACCCTCATTAGACCTTTTCAAAAGGGCAAATCTGTTGGTTTAGTCGTCACTTGGGAAAAAAATTCTTTGAGTGTAGGTATTTGTTGCGAAGTCAATTCCCCCCAAACAACTTCATGTATGCGTAGCATGAACAACCAATTGTTGAGCAAACACAAATGACGACGATGATAGTTTGAGCTAGTTGGTAGTTGCCACAATGTTGATATACATATGTGTTACTTGATATCCTAACGAGGATTTCAGTGCAGGGGGGAGGGAGACTTGGGGAGAGACAGGGTGAGGGCGACAATTGCATAGGTCTAGGTTTTCTAGATTTTGCATGTCACGCTTAAATAGAACAACTAAATATGTCAAGAAGTATTTCAAATGCTTGAATTTTTGACCCATTTGTGATAATAGGCTTAATAGTCATGTCAGACAAAGAATAGGAATTTGATAACGCCTGAACCTCAGGCACGAGCACATGGCAAATTAAATGTTTTCGATGGCAAGTTTAGTGATATGAGGATGGTAACTTTAATTAGCAAGCATGGCAACTTCGTGCTTCAGTCTATTTTTTGACAGAAAATTGCCGTTTGTGTCAACTAACTTGCCATCTTTGCATTATTAGAATTGCCATCGAAAACGTTCAATTTACCATGTGCTCGTACCTGACATCAGGTACTTATCATTTCCGAAAGAATATTGCCTAGTACACCGCATACTCGCATGTTAGGGTGACCGTGTGAGAGCCCCAACATCAATGGGGATTTGCTATCATTTTTCTCAAAACAATTTGATTTAACATACAATCACCACTGAAAAATTTCATCGCTACACATTCAATTGTTCACGGAATCTCTCAGTTGCGCATAAAGTTTGGTCCAAACCGTGTGCAATGAGGGGTATCAAGAGACTAGTTTCCATAGTAGTGGACCGAGTTTATAGGAATAGTTATTAATAACATCTACAATATCCCAGAAATACATAATAAGAAGAGATTTCATAATAATTTATTGATATTGATTTGGTACTGTGGATATTGATACATCTTTGTACAAACTTATTCGAAGTTTAAATATTTAACTCAAACAAAATCCACATTCCTTGTAAAACCGAACGCAACAGTAATTAACCCGTGTAGATTTGATGTAAAAAGGAAAGAAAAAAAAACAGTACAGATTTTAGTGCACTGGTGAGATTAGGATACAAACAAATAGCAATCCTTGCGAAAGCAGCATACTCTTGGACTCCATTTGCTCGGTCGGGTGGATGGGTGGAGCAAATCACAAAAGGATGCCGATATTGCTCCTCCTATATGGCCTTAACATTGGTGGCGGTCGGGCCTTTTGCGCCGTTTTCGATAGTGAATTCGACATTCTGGCCCTCGCGAGGGTCTTGAAGCCGGGGCCAGTGATTGCCGAGAAGTGGACGAAGTCGTCATTGCTGCCGTCCGAGGGGGTGATGAAGCCAAACCCCTTGGATTCGTTGAACCACTTTACCTGACCAGTAAGCGGCATTTTCTCTCAGTATGTATCTCTGTAGTTTCTTCTCTCTCAAGATCTCAACCTGTTCGTTGTGCTTGTGCTTGGGGGTGGGGGTCTTGGCCAGAGGTGGACTGTTATATAGCCGGCGGTGAGGCGAGGTGAGGTGGTGGTGCGGTGCGGCCGGGTATTTTAGTGCAGGACATCATGTACGATTGAATTTTTTTTGAGGGGTACTCACAACTTTATTGAATTAAAAGTGGTCTGGGACCTCGTCCGCTACAACATGTAAAATGCAATCCGGAGGAAAATTAAGAAAATAAACCGAACTCTTGTTGCTAATACCCTCCTTAGCTAAACCATGCGCCGCTCTATTCGCCTCGCGACGAACCCAAGTGACTTTGTACTCCTGCCTCGTCCTCAGTAGCTCCTTCGTCTCCTCGACAAGTTGACCCATAGTCGAGAGATTCTTAGTTTCCCCATTTAGCATGGTCACCACCTCCTGGCAGTCCAGCTCGACATGAAGACGCGGGATGTTCATATTGAGCGCCAGTTGCATGGCACTTCTCGTTGCTAGCATCTCAGCAAGTTGAGGGTTGACAGTACCCGGGAAGAAAACCAAAGCTCCTCCTCTATAAGCACCATGGTGATCCCGCAGGACCACGCCGCCCCCACCTTCATCCTGCATCTTTGTTGCTGCTCCGTCTGCGTTGGCCTTGACCCAACCCAGCTCCGGTGGCTTCCACCTCTCCGCTCTCCTTGGCCCTCTGATCATCGGCTCCCTCGAGTGAACCAACCTCCATTCCTTGATGTGCTCATGAACTCTGTCTGCCAGTTCCCTAGCCTCCTGGATTCTCTTGCCCTCTCTCGTTTCATTCCTCGCACACCACAAGCCATACAAGGCATGAATCATTGTGTCCCGCTCCTCCGCACCAGCCTCTGCGATCCAGGCCTTGAACCAGGCAGCGAGGGCTTGCAGCGAGCCATCCGGTGCTGGTGGCAGCACTACGGGTTCGGCCTTCTCTTCACACAGCGATCTCCAGAATAACACCGAGTGGGGACACGCCCAAAATCTGTGATAGGTTGTTTCTTCCCGACCACACGCGTAGCAGAACACTCCAGGTTTGATCCTATGTCGGTGCAGTTCCGTTCCAACTGCGAGACCATTTTTCAATAGACGCCAAACATGAATTTTAGCCTTACCCGGTGCGTTGGTCTCCCAGAGAGCAAGCCATGCCTTGTGCTCCTTACTAGGCATCGAGGAGCTCGGCTGTCCGGCCCTCGTGCCCTTGAGCTGCATACACAGGTGATATGTGGATCTGACAGTGAACTGTCTGTTTCTGGTGAAGTTCCATGCGAGATAGTCTGCCTGTTTTGACCTCCCACCAAGATTTGCCGAATATCCTCGACATCACCTGGCGTGAACATATGTTATAATTTGCTCATATCCCATGCCTTCCCTTCCTCATCTAGAAGGTGTCTCACATGAGTTATTCCTGGTACATATTGCTGCTGTTGGAAATATGCCCTAGAGGCAATAATAAAATGGTTATTATTGTATTTCCTTGTTCATCATAATTTTCTATTATTCATGCTATAATTGTATTGACCGGAAACCACAATACATGTGTGAATACATAGACCACAACATGTCCCTAGTGAGCCTCTAGTTGACTAGCTCGTTGATCAACAGATGGTCATGGTTTCCTGACCATGGACATTGGATGTCATTGATAACGGGATCACATCATTAGGAGAATAATGTGATGGACAAGACCCAATCCTAAGCGTAGCACAAGATCGTGTAGTTCGTATGCTAAAGCTTTTCTAAATGTCAAGTATCTTTTCCTAAGACCATGAGATTGTGCAACTCCCGGATACCGTAGGAATGCTTTGGGTGTACCAAACGTCACAATGTAACAGGGTGGCTACACTACAACAAAATAGGCATGTAGGGACGTTTTCGTGTTGACGCTTTTATGTATGTCTCATTATTCAAAATCACTTTGTGCATATAGACGATTTATGAGGCGCAAAGGACATCGTCCCTTGATTCCAATAAAAAAAAAGATCCCGGTGGTTCAGAATATCTTGCTCCACCACCATCACCATAATCCCCCATCGTGCGAGATGTCCCAAGAAAGTAGTAACTACCATGTAAAAAGGGTGGGTGCGATCTCTAGCCTAAACCTAGCGCCGCCCCGCCGCCTCTGCCAAGATCCTTCTCCTCCTCACCTCAGACTCGCTGTAGCAGGTCCACCCCCCTCGTCCGTCGGCATCCTACAGCAGGCCCGGGGACGCCGGCCTCGACCTGCAGCTCCGGCACACGGTGCACTCCGGCTGAAAGGAAGATGACGGGTGGCGGAGTGGGCGACGGATCCGAACTGGACATCGCACCTTGTACTGAGATCGTAGTGACATACGACCCGACAGGAAACATGGTAGAAGATGAACAAGATCGACGAGGAGGACAAAAGGTATTGATCAGTTAGGCGCTCTTTTAATTTGTATGTTCGCTGTCCTTGTCGTTCATACTAAGATTGAGATCCACCTTTCTGTATGTTGCTGTTTTATTTGGTCGCCCACTACATCAATGTTATTAGAGACAGGGGGATATATGCCCCTGTGACGACTCCCACCCGGCCCTCCATTTGCTCGCCGGCATCCTCTATCTCTAAGAACACGACGTCTTGCGACCAAAAAATCCTCCAAGTGTCCTCCGCCATGTGAAGCTCGTTTCCATCAGATAGGCTGACCTCGTGCTTGCCACTGTCGACCAGCAGCAACGCGGCAAGTTCATTTATATGTGAGTCGATCCACTTTTTTATTTTAGTTTTTCTATCAATTCGTTCCAAGTAAGAATTAGAGCCGCTCCCATGATGCGTACTTAAGTGTGGAGGAGAATCTTGACATTGTAATTTAGATTATCCTATTAAGATAGGACAACGCTGCTTTGCAGGGTTTTTTTCTTTCTGAACTCTCGTCTGTTTACTGATTAAACATTTAGACTACTACAATTTAAAGTAGATCTTACACATAGCTTTCTTCGTTGTTTGCTCCCAAATTATTGGCACTCACGTATGCAGGTTCTTGATAAAAAGCCTCTGAGAATATCCTGATAGAATAAGATGGTCAGTGTTCTTAACACATTTTTCTTTTTCATGCAGTTAATAATGCTCGTGTATCAACTATCAAATCACCTTCACCCTCCTCCCCTCCCATAACTAAAATTAAGAGCTTTTCACCCACGTTCTAACATTTCTTAGAATTAACATGGCTTCTACTCTAAACGGAGAGATCAACTCATACATGCAGTTTCTCACCTGCAGAAACTTTTCTCATGTTGTCTGATAAAGAGCACCATGGATGGATATATTATCATGTTTGGTAAGATTTAATCACATGTGTTGCACTATGTCTAGAGCAGCTAAATGGTATCATGCTCGCTTAAATACGTAGATATTGTGTTACACTGAAGATAATTAATATGAATTACCATGAGAATTCAGTATTTTTTATGGTAATCCGCCCCCTTAATAAGTAGAGCTAGTATTAAGGCTTAGAGATTATCAGTGTCAACAACCATTAGAATTCAGTCCCTGTATGTTAAGCTGCTGTTATTTCTTTACATATATATGCTTCGTATGGTAATACTTACTTAGTTAATTGTTATTTTTTCTAACAAATACATTTCAAGCATTCTCACCTTGGCCAATCTATCGATGACATAATTATGTTTCTTCTTAATACAGTATGTATCTATATTTCATATGGGCACATGAAATCTACACGGCTAGACTGAACTTCTGAAGTGCATGTTTACTCATGTGGTATATGTAATACCGTTCTTCTCTATTCTTATGGCTGTATGTTCAGCAAACGAAAACTTACTGATAGAAGTTCCAGTAAATTTATGTATATCTCATTGGGCTTTCTTGGCAGAAAAACTTCTATGTGCGAATTTTGAAGGCAGTTGCCACAAGGATGAACTAGAGAAGCAGAGAAAGCAAGGAGCCATTGTTCCATTATCAGCATGTAGAAACTAAAAATCATATAGATATGTTTCACCTACTTTGTGACATGTAATTGTTCATAGGTGATGTGTACAATTAAGTTTGTAAGCTACTACTACTCTCAGTAATACAATGTTCTTATTTTGTGCCATGCCATACAATTTTCAATATTTTCTGATATGTAAATGAGAATCCAATTATTTCATAGGAGCAAGTAATTCTATAAAGCGCAATTGACTAAAAAAATTACACAATAGAAAGAGGATATATGCAGTTGCATCTAGCATGAATTTATCAAAGCATCCCTAGGGGCATAAAGATTCTCTCAAAACACCTCGTATCCATGTTGACACGCTTTTTTAGGACGCGCTTAAACGTTTCATATCCATGTTGACACGCTTTGTAAGGACGCTCTTAAACGTCTCATTTCCGTGTAGACACGCTTCCTCCGCGTCTCAATGGTCTTTGAGACGGTGCGTGAGGAGACGCTCCTAGGACGCTTTAATGAGCGACTCTAAAATCAGCTACAGATGATTTAGTGCGTCTTTAACACCTACATTTAGCGTCTCTACGTGGTATTTTTGTTGTAGTGCTATAAAGGTGCACTACGGGTATCTTCGAAAGTGTTTGTTGGGTTGGCACGAATCGAGACTGGAATTTGTCACTCCGTGTGACGGAGAGGTATCTCTGGGCCCACTCGGTAGGACATCATCATAATGTGCACAATGTGATCAAGGAGTTGATCACGGGATGATGTGTTACGGAACGAGTAAAGAGACTTTCCAGTAACGAGATTGAACAAGGTATCGTCATACCGACGATCGAATCTCGGGCAAGTACTATACCGGTAGACAAAGGGAATTGTATACGGGATTGATTGAATCCTTGACATCGTGGTTCATCCGATGAGATCATCGTGGAACATGTGGGAGCCAACATGGGTATCCAGATCCCGCTGTTGGTTATTGGCCGCAGAGTTGTCTCGGTCATGTCTGCATGGTTCCCGAACCCGTAGGGTCTACACACTTAAGGTTCGATGACGCTAGGGTTATAGAGAAGGTATGTACGCGGTTATCGAATGTTGTTTGGAGTCCCGGATGAGATCCCGGACGTCACGAGGAGTCCCGGAATGGTCCGGAGGTGAAGATTGATATATTGGACGAAGGGTTTTGGAGTACGGAAGTGTTCCGGAGGTACCGGGTGATGACCAGCATGACCGAAAGGTGTTTCGGGAGCCCCGACAAGTGTTGGGGGGGCTTCATGTGTTGGAAATATGCCCTAGAGGCAATAATAAAATGGTTATTATTATACTTCTTTGTTCATGATAATAGTCTGTTATTCATGCTATAATTGTGTTATCCGGAAATCCTAATACACGTGTGAATACATAGACCACAACATGTCCCTAGTAAGCCTCTAGTTGACTAGCTTGTTGATCAATAGATAGTCATGGTTTCCTGACTATGGACATTGGATGTCATTGATAACGGGATCACATCATTAGGAGAATGATGTGATGGACAAGACCCAATCCTAAGCATAGCTCAAAGATCGTATAGTTCGTTTAGCTAGAGCTTTTCCAAATGTCAAGTATCATCTCCTTGGACCATGAGATTGTGCAACTCCCGGATACCGTAGGAGTGCTTCGGGTGTGCCAAACGTCACAACGTAACTGGGTGACTATAAAGGTGCACTACGGGTATCTCCGAAAGTGTATGTTGGGTTGGCATGAATCGAGACTGGGATTTGTCACTCCGTATGACGGAGAGGTATCTCTGGGCCCACTCGGTAATGCATCATCATAATAAGCTCAATGTGACCAAGTGTCTGGTCCCAGAATCATGCATTATAGCACGAGTAAAGTGACTTGCCGGTAACGAGATTAAACGAGGTATTGGGATACCGACGACTGAATCTCGTGCAAGTAACGTACCGATTGACAAAGGGAATTGTATACGGGATTGATTGAATCCTCGACATCGTGGTTCATACGACGAGATCATCGAGGAGTATGTGGGAGCCAACATGGATATCCAGATCCCGCTGTTGGTTATTGACTGGAGAGGCATTTCGGTCATGTCTGCATGTCTCCCGAACCCGTAGGGTCTACACACTTAAGGTTCAGTGACGCTAGGGTTGTAGAGATATGAGTATGCAGTAACCCGAAAGTTGTTCGAAGTCCCGGATGAGATCCCGGACATCACGAGGAGTTCCGAAATGGTCCGGAGGTAAAGAATTATATATAGGAAGTCAAGTTTCGGCCATCGGGAAAGTTTCGGGGGTTACCAGTATTGTACCGGGACCACCGGAAGGGTCCCGGGGGTCCATCGGGTGGGGCCACCTATCCCGGAGGGCCCCATGGGCTGAAGTGGGAGGGGAACCAGCCCCTAGAGGGCTGGTGCGCCCCCTTCCCCCCCCCCGCGCCTAGGGTTGGAAACCCTAGGGGTGGGGGCGCCTCCACTTGCCTTAGGGGGCAAGCCACCCCCTTGGCCGCTGCCGCCCCTAGGAGATTGCATCTCCTTGGGCCGACACCCCCCCTAGGGGGCCTATATATAGAGGGGGGAAGGAGGGCAGCCGCACCCATGCTCTTGGTGCCTCCCTCTCCCCTTGCTACACCTCTCCCTCTCACAGAAGCTTGGCGAAGCCCTGCAGAGATCGCTGCTGCATCCACCACCACGCCGTCGTGCTACTGGATCTTCATCAATCTCTCCTTCCCCGTTGCCGGATCAAGAAGGAGGAGACGTCTTCCTCAACCGTACGTGTGTTGAACGCGGAGTTGCTGTCCGTTCAGCACTAGGATCATCGGTGATTTGGATCACAACGAGTACGACTCCCTCAACCCCGTTCTCTTGAACGCTTCCGCTCGCGATCTACAAGGGTATGTAGATGCACTCCTCTCTCTCGTTGCTAGATGAACTCATAGATTGATCTTGGTGAAAGCGTAGAAATTTTTATTTTCTGCAACGTTCCCCAACAGTGGCATCATGAGCTAGGTCTATGCGTAGTTCTCTTTGCACGAGTAGAACACAATTTGTTGTGGGCGTAGATGTTGTCAACTTTCTTGCCACTACTAGTCTTATTTTGCTTCAGCAGTATCATGGGATGAAGCGGCCCGGACCGACCTTACACGTACGCTTACGTGAGACAGGTTCCACCGACTGACATGCACTAGTTGCATAAGGTGGCTAGCAGGTGTCTGTCTCTCCCACTTTAGTTGGAGCAGATTCGATGAAAAGGGTCCTTATGAAGGGTAAATAGAAGTCGGCAAATCACGTTGTGGCTTTTACGTAGGTAAGAAAACGTTCTTGCTAGAACCCTATTGCAGCCACGTAAAACATGCAACAACAATTAGAGGACGTCTAACTTGTTTTTGCAGCATGTGATTGTGATGTGATATGGCCAAAAGTTGTGATGAATGATGAATGATATATATGTGATGTATGAGATCATGTTCTTGTAATAGGAATCATGACTTGCATGTCGATGAGTATGACAACCGGCATGAGCCATAGGAGTTGTCTTAATTATTGTATGACCTGCATGTCATTGATTCAACGCCATGTAATTACTTTACTTTATTGCTAAACCGTTAGCCATAGTAGTAGAAGTAATAGTTGGCGAGCAACCCCATGGAGACACGATGATGGAGATCATGATGATGGAGATCATGGTGTCATGCCGGTGACGAAGATGATCATGGAGCCCCGAAGATGGAGATCAAAGGAGCTATATGATATTGGCCATATCATGTCACTATTTGATTGCATGTGATGTTTATCATGTTTCTGCATCTTGTTTACTTAGAACGACGGTAGTAAATAAGATGATCCCTCATAATAATTTCAAGAAAGTGTTCCCCCTAACTGTGCGCCGTTGCGAAAGTTCGTTGTTTTGAAGCACCACGTGATGATCGGGTGTGATAGATTCTAACGTTCACATACAACGGGTGTAAGACAGATTTACACATGTATAAACACTTAGGTTAACTTGACGAGCCTAGCATGTACAGACATGGCCTCGGAACACAAGAGACCGAAAGGTCGAACATGAGTCGTATAGAAGATACGATCAACATGGAGATGTTCACCGATGATGACTAGTCTGTCTCACGTGATGATCGGACACGGCCTAGTCGACTCGGATCATGTATCACTTGATGACTAGAGGGATGTCTAATCTGAGTGGGAGTTCATTAAATAATTTGATTAGATGGACTTAATTATCATGAACTTAGTCTAAAATCTTTACAATATGTCTTGTAGATCAAATGGCCCACGTTACCCTCAACTTCAACGCGTTCCTAGAGAAAACCAAGCTGAAAGATGATGGCAGCAACTATACGGACTGGGTCCGGAACCTGAGGATCATCCTCATAGCTGCAAAGAAAGATTATGTCTTAGAAGCACCGCTAGGTGAAGCTCTCATCCCAGAGAACCAAGACGTTATGAACGCTTGGCAGTCTCGTGTTGATGATTACTCCCTCATTCAGTGCGGCATGCTTTACAACTTAGAACCGGGGCTCCAAAAGCGTTTTGAGCAACATGGAGCATATGAGATGTTCGAAGAGCTGAAAATGGTTTTCCAAGCTCATGCCCGGGTCGAGAGATATGAAGTCTCTGACAAGTTCTTCAGTTGTAAGATGGAGGAAAATAATTCTATCAGTGAGCACATACTCAAAATATCTGGGTTGCACAACCGCTTGATTCAGCTAGGAGTTAATCTCCCAGATGACGCGGTTATTGACATAATCCTTCAGTCGCTTCCACCGAGCTACAAGAGCTTTGTGATGAACTTCAATATGCAGGGGATGGAAAAGACCATTCCTGAGGTATATTCAATGCTGAAATCAGCGGAGGTAGAGATAAAAAAGGAACATCAAGTGTTGATGGTGAATAAAACCACTAAGTTCAATAAAGGCAAGGGTAAGAAGAACTTCAAGAAGGACGACAAGGGAGTTGCCGCGCCCGGTAAGCCAGTTGCCGGGAAGAAGTCAAAGAATGGACCCAAGCCTGAAACTGAGTGCTTTTATTGCAAGGGAAGCGGACACTGGAAGCGGAACTGCCCCAAATACTTAGCGGACAAGAAGGCCGGCAACACTAAAGGTATATGTGATATACATGTAATTGATGTGTACCTTACCAGTACTCGTAGTAGCTCCTGGGTATTTGATACTGGTGTCGTTGCTCATATTTGTAACTCAAAGCAGGAGCTGCGGAATAAGCGGAGACTGGCGAAGGACGAGGTGACGATGCGCGTCGGGAATGGTTCCAAGGTCGATGTGATCGCCGTCGGCACGCTACCTCTACATTTACCTACGGGATTAGTTTTAAACCTCAATAATTGTTATTTAGTACCGGCTTTGAGCATGAACATTGTATCTGGATCTCGTTTAATACGAGATGACTACTCATTTAAATCCGAGAATAATGGTTGTTTTATTTATATGAGAGATATGTTTTATGGTCATGCCCCGATGGTCAATGGTTTATTCTTAATGAATCTCGAACCTGATGTTACACATATTCATAGTGTGAATACCAAAAGATGTAAAGTTGATAACGATAGTCCCACATACTTGTGGCACTGCCGTCTTGGTCACATTGATGTCAAGCGCATGAAGAAGCTCCATGCTGATGGACTTTTAAAGTCTCTCGATTATGAATCATTTGACACATGCGAACCATGCCTCATGGGCAAAATGACCAAGACTCCGTTCTCCGAAACTATGGAGCGAGCAACCAACTTGTTGATCATACATACTGATGTGTGCGGTCCAATGAGCGTTGAGGCTCGTGGAGGATACCGTTATGTTCTCACTCTCACTGACGACTTGAGTAGATATGGGTATGTCTACTTGATGAAACACAAGTCTGAGACCTTTGAAAAGTTCAAGGAATTTCAGAATGAGGTAGAGAATCAACGTGACCAAAAGATAAAGTTCTTACGATCAGATCGTGGAGGAGAATATTTAAGTCATGAATTTGGTACGCACTTAAGGAAATGTGGAATCGTTTCACAACTCACGCCGCCTGGAACACCTCAGCGTAACAGTGTGTCCGAACGTCGTAATCATACTTTATTGGATATGGTGCAATCTATGATGTCTCTTACCGATTTACCGCTATCTTTTTGGGGATATGCTCTAGAGACAGCTACATTCACTTTAAATAGGGCACCGTCTAAATTCGTTGAGACGATACCGTATGAATTATGGTTTGGGAAGAAACCTAAGCTGTCGTTTCTAAAAGTTTGGGGATGCGATGCTTATGTCAAGAAACTTCAACCTGAAAAGCTCGAACCCAAGTCGGAAAAATGCGTCTTCATAGGATACCCTAAGGAAACCATTGGGTATACAATGTACCTCAGATCCGAAGGCAAGATCTTTGTTGCCAAGAACGGGTCCTTTCTGGAGAAAGAGTTTCTCTTGAGAGAAGTAAGTGGGAGGAAAGTGGAACTTGATGAAGTACTACCTCTTGAACCGGTGAGTAGTGGAGCTCAGGAAGATTTTCCTGTGGTGCCAGCACCAACTGAAGAGGAAGTTAATGATGATGATAAAGGTACTTCGGATCAAGTTACTACTGAACTTCGTAGGTCCACGAGGACACGTTCCACACCAGAGTGGTATGGCAACCCTGTCCTGGAAATCATGTTGTTAGACAACGGTGAACCTTCAAACTATGAAGAAGCTATGGCGGGCCCAGATTCCAACAAATGGCTTGAAGCCATGCAATCCGAGATAGGATCCATGTATGAAAACGAAGTATGGACTTTGACAAACTTGCCCGATGATCGGCGAGCGATAGAAAACAAATGGATCTTTAAGAAGAAGACGGAAGCGGATGGTAATGTTACCATCTATAAAGCTCGACTTGTCGCTAAGGGTTATCGACAAGTTCAAGGGGTTGACTACGATGAGACATTCTCTCCCGTAGCGAAGCTAAAGTCCGTCTGAATCATGTTAGCAATTGCCGCATACTATGATTATGAGATATGGCAAATGGACGTCAAAATGGCATTCCTTAACGGCCATCTTAAGGAAGAACTGTATATGATGCAGCCGGAAGGTTTTGTCGACCCTGAGAATGCTAACAAGGTATGCAAACTCCAGCGATCCATTTATGGGCTGGTGCAAGCATCTCAGAGTTGGAACATTCGCTTTGATGAGATGATCAAAGCGTTTGGGTTTATGCAGACTTATGGAGAAGCCTACGTTTACAAGAAAGTGAGTGGGAGCTCTGTAGAATTTCTCATATTATATGACATACTTTTGATGGGAAATGATATAGAACTTTTGGACAGCATTAAGGCCTACTTGAATAAGTGTTTTTCAATGAAGGACCTTGGAGAAGCTGCTTACATACTAGGCATCAAGATCTATAGGGATAGATCGAGACGCCTCATAGGTCTTTCACAAAGCACATACCTTGATAAGATATTGAAGAAGTTCAATATGGATCAGTCTAAGAAGGGGTTCTTGCCTGTGTTGCAAGGTGTGAAATTGAGCTCAGCTCAATGCCCGACTGCGGCAGAAGATAGAGAAAAGATGAGTGTCATCCCCTATGCCTCATCTATAGGGTCTATTATGTATGCCATGCTGTGTACCAGACCTGATGTAAACCTTGCCGTAAGTTTGTTAGGAAGGTACCAAAGTAATCCCGGCATGGAACACTGGACAGCGGTAAAGAACATCCTAAAGTACTTGAAAAGGACTAAGGATATGTTTCTCGTTTATGGAGGTGATGAAGAGCTTGTCGTAAAGGGTTACGTCGACGCTAGCTTCGACACAGATCTGGATGACTCTAAGTCACAAACTGGATACGTGTATATTTTGAATGGTGGGGCAGTAAGCTGGTGCAGTTGCAAGCAAATCGTCGTGGCGGGATCTACATGTGAAGCGGAGTACATGGCAGCCTCGGAGGCAGCACATGAAGCAATCTGGGTGAAGGAGTTCATCACCGACCAAGGAGTCATACCCAATGCATCGGGGCCGATCGCACTCTTCTGTGACAACACTAGAGCTATTTCACTTGCCAAGGAGCCCAGGTTTCACAAGAAGACAAGGCACATCAAGCGTCGCTTCAACTCCATTCGTGAAAATGTTCAAGATGGAGACATAGATATTTGTAAAGTACACACGAACCTGAATGTAGCAGATCCGTTGACTAAACCTCTCCCTAGGGCAAAACATGATCAACACCAGAACTCTATGGGTGTTCGATTCATCACAATGTAACTAGATGATTGACTCTAGTGCAAGTGGGAGACTGTTGGAAATATGCCCTAGAGGCAATAATAAAATGGTTATTATTATATTTCTTTGTTCATGATAATAGTCTGTTATTCATGCTATAATTGTGTTATCGGGAAATCGTAATACACGTGTGAATACATAGACCACAACATGTCCCTAGTAAGCCTCTAGTTGACTAGCTCGTTAATCAACAGATAGTCATGGTTTCCTGACTATGGGCATTGGATGTCATTGATAACGGGATCACATCATTAGGAGAATGATGTGATGGACAAGACCCAATCCTAAGCATAGCTCAAAGATCGTATAGTTCGTTTAGCTAGAGCTTTTCTAAATGTCAAGTATCATCTCCTTAGACCATGAGATTGTGCAACTCCCGGATACCGTAGGAGTGCTTTGGGTTTGCCAAACGTCACAACATAACTGGGTGACTATAAAGGTGCACTACGGGTATCTTCGAAAGTGTCTGTTGGGTTGGCACGAATCGAGACTGGGATTTGTCACTCCGTATGTCGGAGAGGTATCTCTGGGCCCACTCGGTAATGCATCATCATAATGAGCTCAATGTGACCAAGTGTCTGGTCACGGGATTATGCATTACGGCACGAGTAAAGTGACTTGCCGGTAACGAGATTAAACAAGGTATTGGGATACTGACGATCGAATCTCGGGCAAGTAACATACCGATTGACAAAGGGAATTGTATACGGGATTGATTGAATCCTCGGCATCGTGGTTCATCTGATGAGATCATCGAGGAGTATGTGGGAGACACCATGGGTATCCAGATCCCGCTGTTGGTTATTGACCGGAGAGGCGTTTCGGTCATGTCTGCATGTCTCCCGAACCCGTAGGGTCTACACACTTAAGGTTCGGTGACGCTAGGGTTGTAGAGATATGAGTATGCAGTAACCCGAAAGTTGTTCGGAGTCCCGGATGAGATCCCGGACGTCACGAGGAGTTTCGGAATTGTCCGAAGGTAAAGAATTATATATAGGAA
The DNA here is from genome assembly GCF_002162155.2 of Triticum dicoccoides. NCBI lineage: Eukaryota > Viridiplantae > Streptophyta > Magnoliopsida > Poales > Poaceae > Triticum > Triticum dicoccoides. The sequence continues at coordinate 160,407,359 of NC_041383.1, read as the reverse complement.
GTCAAGTTTCGGCCATCGGGAAAGTTTTGGGGGTTACCGGTATTGTACCGGGACCACCGAAAGGGTCCCGGGGGTCCACCGGGTGGGGCCACCTATCTCGGAGGGCCCCATGGGCTGAAGTGGGAGGGGAACCAGCCCCTAGAGGGCTGGTGCGCCCCCCTTGGGCCCCCCTGCGCCTAGGGTTGGAAACCCTAGGGGTGGGGGCGCCTCCACTTGCCTTGGGGGCAAGCCACCCCCTTGGCTGCCGCCCCCCTAGGGGGCCTATATATAGAGAGGGGGAGGGAGGGCAGATGCACCCATGCTCTTGGCGCCTCCCTCTCCCCTTGCTACACCTCTCCCTCTTGCAGAAGCTTGGCGAAGCCGTGCCGAGATCACTGCTGCATCCACCACCACGCCGTCGTGCTGCTGGATCTTCATCAACCTCTCCTTCCCCCTTGCTGGATCAAGGAGGAGACGTCTTCCTCAACCGTACGTGTGTTGAACACGGAGGTGCTGTCCGTTCAGCACTAGGATCATCGGTGATTTGGATCACGACGAGTACGACTCCCTCAACCCCGTTCTCTTGAACGCTTCTGCTCGCGATCTACAAGGGTATGTAGATGCACTCCTCTCTCTCGTTGCTAGATGAACTCATAGATTGATCTTGGTGAAAGCGTAGAAATTTTTTATTTTCTGCAACATTCCCCAACATCATGGGCCAAGGGGAGGGGCAAACCAGCCCACTAAGGGGCTGTGCGCCCCCCTCACCTATTCCCACGTGACCAGGGGGTTTTGGGCACCCCATCTAGGGTTCCCACCTCCTGGCTTGGGGGCCAAGTCACCCAAAGGGGAGATCTCATCTGCCCTGGCCGCCGTCCCCCCTAGGGGAAACCCTAGGGCACCTTCCCCTCTCCCTTCCCCCTATATATAGTGGAGGTTTTGGGGCTGCCCAACATATGAGTCTCTCTCTCCCAAGGCGCAACCCTACCTCTCTCCCTCCTTGTCTCTCGTAGTGCTTGGCGAAGCCCTACTGCAATACCGTGCTCCTCCACCACCACCACGCCGTCGTGCTGCTGCTGGACGGAGTATTCCCCAACCTCTCCCTCTGTCCTTGCTGGATCAAGGCATGGGAGACGTCACCAGGCTGCACGTGTGTTGAACGCGGAGGCGCCATTGTTTGGTGCTTAGATCGGAATCGACCGCGATCTGAATCGCCACGAGTACGACTACCTCATCCGCGTTCTTGCAACGCTTCCGCTTAGCGATCTTCAAGGGTATGAAGATGCACTCCCCCTCTCTCTCGTTGCTAGTCTCTCCATAGATTGATCTTGGTGATGCGTAGAAAATTTTGAATTTCTGCTACGTTCCCCAACAGTGGCATCATGAGCTAGGTCTATTGCGTAGATTCTATGCACGAGTAGAACACAAGTTGTTGTGGGTGTTGATTTTGTTCAATATTCTTACCGTTACTAGTCCTATCTTGTTTCGACGGTATTGTGGGATGAAGCGGCCCGGACCGACCTTACACGTACACTTACGTGAGACAGGTTCCACCGACTAACAGGCACTTGTTGCATAAGGTGGCTAGCGGGTGCCAGTCTCTCCCAGTTTATTCGGATCGGATTCGATGAAAAGGGTCCTTATGAAGGGTAAATAGCAATTGGCATATCACGTTGTGGCTTTTGCGTAGGTAAGAAACTTTCTTGCTAGAAACCCATAGCAGCCACATAAAACATGCAAACAACAATTAGAGGACGTCTAACTTGTTTTCGCAGGGTATGCTATGTGATGTGATATGGCCAAAAGAATGTGATGAATGATATGTGATGTATGAGATTGATCATGTTCTTGTAATAGGAATCACGACTTGCATGTCGATGAGTATGACAACCGGCAGGAGCCATCGGAGTTGTCTTTATTTATTGTATGACCTGTGTCACTGAATAACGCCATGTAATTACTTTACTTCATTGCTAAACCGTTAGCCATAGTAGTAGAAGTAATAGTTCGCGAGACGACTTCATGGAGACACGATGATGGAGATCATGATGATGGAGATCATGGTGTCATGCCGGTGACGATGATGATCATGGAGCCCCGAAGATGGAGATCAGAAGGAGCAAAATGATATTGGCCATATCATGTCACTTTTTGATTGCATGTGATGTTTATCATCTTTATGCATCTTATTTGCTTAGAACGATGGTAGTAAATAAGATGATCCCTCATAATAATTTCAAGAAAGTGTTCCCCCTAACTGTGCATCGTTGCGAAAGTTCGTTGTTTCAAAGCACCACGTGATGATCGGGTGTGATAGATTCTAACGTTCACATACAACGGGTGTAAGCCAGATTTCCACACGCAAAACACTTAGGTTGACTTGACGAGCCTATCATGTACAAACATGGCCTCGGAACACAAGAGACCGAAAGGTCGGACATGAGTCGTATAGTGGATACGATCAACATGAAGATATTCACCGATGATGACTAGTCCGTCTCACGTGATGATCGGACACGGCCTAGTTGACTCGGATCATGTATCACTTAGATGACTAGAGGGATGTCTATCTGAGTGGGAGTTCATTAGATGAACTTAATTATCATGAACATAGTCAAAAGGTCTTTGCAAATTATGTCGTGAGCTCGCGTTTTAGTTCTACTGTTTTAGTTATGTTCCTAGAGAAAAGATAGTTGAAAGTTGATAGCAACAATTATGCGGACTGGGTCCGTAAACTGAGGATTGTCCTCATTGCTGCGTAGAAGGCTTATGTCCTTAATGCACCACTCGGTGTGCTGAACCTCGAACGTCGTCTGTGGATGTTGCGAGCATTTGACATACACGTTTTGATAACTACGTGATAGTTCAGTAATGTTAAATGGTTTGAAATTGAGGCACCAAAGACGATTTAAAACGTCGCGGAACATATGAGATGTTTCGAGGGCTGAAATTGGGATTTCAGGCTCATGCCCACGTCAAGAGGTATAAGACCTCCGATGATTTTCTTAGCCTGCAAACTAAGGGAGAAAAGTTCAATCGTTGAGCTTGTGCTCAGATTGTCTGAGTACAACAATCACTTGAATCGAGTGGGAGTTGATCTTCCAGATGAGATAGTGATGTTTCTCCAAAGTCATTGCCACCAAGCTGCTAGAGCTTCGTGATGAACTATAACATATCAGGGATAGATATGATGATCCTTGAAATATTCGCGATGTTTGACACCGCGAAAGTAGAAATCAAGAAGGAGCATCAATTGTTGATGGTTAGTTAAACCACTAGTTTCAAGAAGGGCAAGGGCAAGAAGGGGTACTTCATGAAACGGCAAATCAGTTGTTGCACCAGTGAAGAAACCCAGGGTTGAACCCAAACCCGAGACTAAGTGCTTCTGTAATGAGGGAACGGTCACTGAAGCAGAACTACCCTAGATACTTGGTAGATGAGAAGGCTGGCAAGGTTGACAGAAGTATATTGGATATACATTGAATTAAATGTGTACTTTACTAGTACTCCTAGTAGCACCAGGGTATTAAGATACCGGTTCGGTTGCTAAGTATTAGTAACTTGAAATAAAAGAGCTACGGAATAAATGGAGACTAGCTAAAGGAGAGATGACGATGTGTGTTGGAAGTGTTTCCAAGGTTGATGTGATCAAGCATCGCCTGCTCCGTCTACCATCGAGATTGGTGTTAAACCTAAATAATTGTTATTTGGTGTTTGCATTGAGCATAGACATGATTGGATTATGTCTATCACAATACGGTTATTCATTTAAGGAGAATAATGGTTACTCTGTTTATTTGAATAATACCTTCAATGGTCTTGCACCTAAAATGAATGGTTTATTGAATCTCGATCGTAGTGATACACATGTTCATGCCAAAAGATATAAGATAGTAATGATAGTACCACCTACTTGTGGCACTGCCATGTAAGTCATATTGGTATAAAACACATGAAAGAAGCTCCATGTTGATGGATCTTTGGACTCACTCGTTTTTGAAAAGTTTGAGACATGCGAACCATGTCTAATGGTATGTACGCATGAAGAAACTCCATGCAGATGGATCGTTTGGACTCACTTGATTTTGAATCACTTGAGACATGCAAATCATACCACATGGGCAAGATGACTGAAAAGCCTTGTTTTCAGTAAGATGGAACAAGAAAACAACTTGTTGGAAGTAACACATTTTGATGTGTGCAGTCCAATGAGTACTGAAGCACGCAGTGGATATCGTTATGTTCTTACTTCATAGATGATTTGAGTAGATGCTGTATATTTACTTGATGAAACACAAGTCTGAATTATTGAAAGGTTCAAGTAATTTCAGAATGAAGTTGAAGATCTTCGTGACAAGAGGATAAAATGTCTATGATATGATCATAGAGATGAATATCTGAGTTGCAAGTTTGGTACACAATTGAGACATTGTGGAAATTGTTTCACAACTAACACCACCTGGAACACATAGTGTGATGGTGTGTCCGAACATCATAGCTGCACCCTATTGGATATGGTGCATACCATGATGTCTCTTATTGATTTACCACTATCATTCATGGGTTAGGCATTAGAGACAACCGCATTCACTTTAAATAGGGCACCACGTAATTCCGTTGAGATGACACCGTATGAACTATGGTTTAGAGAAACCCAAGCTGTCGTTTCTTGAAAGTTTAGGGCTGCGACGCTTATGTGAAAAGTTTCATCGTAATAAGCTTGAACCCAAAACGGATAAATGCATCTTCATAGGATACCCAAAAATGGTTGGGTATACCTCCTATCTCAGATCCAGAAGCAAAAGTAATTGTTTCTAGAAACGGGTCCTTTCTCGAGGAAAAGTTTCTCTCGAAAGAATTGAGTGGGAGGATGGTGGAGACTTGATAAGTTTATTGAACCGTCGCTTCAACTAGTGTGTAGCAGGGCACAGGAAGTTGTTCTTGTGGCGCCTACACCAATTGAAGTGGAAGCTGATGATAGTGATCATGATGCTTCGGATCAAGTCACTACCAAACCTCGTAGGTCGACAAGGACGCTTACTACTTCAGAGTGGTACACAATCCTGTCTTAGAGGTCATGTTGCTAGATATCAATGAACCTACGAGCTATGGAGAAGTGATGGTGGGCCCAGATTCCGACAAATGGCTCGAGGCCATAAAATCCGGGAGAGGATCCATGTATGAAAACAAAGTGTAGACTTTGGAAGAACTACTTGATGGTCGTAAGGCTGTTGGGTACAGATGGATTTTAAAAGGAAGACGGACAATGATGGTAAGTGTCACCATTAAGAAAGCTCGACTTGTCGCTAAGATGTTTTCTGACAAGTTCAAGGAGTTGACTACGATGAGACTTTCTCACTCGTAGCGATGCTAAGAGTCTGTTGGAATTATATTAGCAATTACTGCATGATTTATGAAATCTTGCAGATAGGATGTCAAACCATTGTTTCCTCGATGATATTCTTGAGGAAAGGTTGTATGTGATACAACCAGAAGGTTTTGTCAATCCTGAAAGATGCTAACAAGTGTGCAAAGCTCCATCAATCCTTCTAAGTACTGGAGTAAGCATCTCGGAGTTGGAATATACGCTTTGATGAGATGATCAAAGATTTTGGGTTTATACAAAGTTTATGATGTTGGAAATATGCCCTAGAGGCAATAATAAAAGTATTATTATTATATTTCCTTGTTCATGATAATTGTCTTTTATTCATGCTATAACTGTATTATCCGGAAATCGTAATACACGTGTGAATACATAGACCACAATTATGTCCCTAGTGAGCCTCTAGTTGACTAGCTCGTTGATCAATAGATGGTTACGGTTTCCTAACCATGGACATTGGATGTCATTGATAACGGGATCACATCATTAGGAGAATGATGTGATGGACAAGGCCCAATCCTAAGCCTAGCACAAAGATCGTAGTTCGTATGCTAAAGCTTTTCTAATGTCAAGTATCTTTTCCTTAGACCATGAGATTGTGCAACTCCCGAATACCGTAGGAATGCTTTGGGTGTACCAAACGTCACAATGTAACTGGGTGGCTATAAAGGTGCATTACAGGTATCTCCGAAAGTGTCTGTTGGGTTGGCACGAATCGAGACTGGGATTTGTCACTCCGTGTAAATGGAGAGGTATCTCTGGGCCCACTCGGTAGGACATCATCATAATGTGCACAATGTGATCAAGGAGTTGATCACGGGATGATGTGTTACGGAACGAGTAAAGAGACTTGCCGGTAACGAGATTGAACAAGGTATCGGTATACCGACGATCGAATCTCGGGCAAGTACAATACCGCTAGACAAAGGGAATTGTATACGGGATCGATTGAGTCCTTGACATCGTGGTTCATCCGATGAGATCATCGTGGAACATGTGGGAGCCAACATGGGTATCCAGATCCCGCTGTTGGTTATTGACCGGAGAACATCTCGGTCATGTCTGCATGTCTCCCGAACCCGTACGGTCTACACACTTAAGGTTCGATGACGCTAGGGTTATAAAGGAAGTTTGTATGTGGTTAACGAATGTTGTTCGGAGTCCCGGATGAGATCCCGGACGTCACGAGGAGTTCCGGAATGGTCCGGAGGTAAAGATTTATATATAGGAAGTCCTATTTCGGCCATCGGGACAAGTTTCGGGGTCATCGGTATTGTACCGGGACCACCGGAAGGGTCCCGGGGGTCCACCGGGTGGGGCCACCTATCCCGGAGGGTCCCATGGGCTGAAGTGGGAAGGGATCCAGCCCAAAGTGGGCTGGGGCGCCACTTCCCTCATGGCCCATGCGCCTAGGGTGAAGGGGGAACCCTAAGGAAGAGTCCTAGGAGGGGAAGGCACCTCCTAGGTGCCTTGGGGGGAGGGAATCCTCCCTTGGCCGCCGCCCCTTTCCCATCTAGGGCTGCCGCACCCCCTAGGGTGGGAACCCTAGAGGGGGCGCACCCTCCTCCCTCTTCCCTGTATATAGTGAGGCCTGGGGCTGCACATAACAAGTGATTCGATCTCTGCCTGTTGGTGCAGCCCTCCCTCTCTTTCTCCTCATATCTCGCGGTGCTTGGCGAAGCCCTGCAGGATTGCCACGCTCCTCCATCACCACCACGCCGTTGTGCTGCTGCTGGATGGAGTCTTCCTCAACCTCTCCCTCTCTCCTTGCTGGATCAAGGCATGGGAGACGTCACCGGGCTGTACGTGTGTTGAACACGGAGGTGCCGTCCTTTCGGTACTTGATCATCGGTGATTTGAATCACGACGAGTAAGACTCCATCAACCCCGTTCACTTGAACGCTTCCGCTTAGCGATCTACAAGGGTATGTAGATGCACTCTCCTTCCCCTCGTTGCTGGTTTCTCCATAGATAGATCTTGGTGACACGTAGGAAAATTTTGAATTTCTGCTACATTCCCCAACAGTGGCATCATGAGCTAGGTCTATTGCGTAGATTCTTTGCACGAGTAGAACACAAAGTAGTTGTGGGCGTTGATGTTGTTCAATATGCTTACCGTTACTAGTCCAATCTTGTTTCAACGGTATTGTGGGATGAAGCGGCCCGGACCGACCTTACACGTACTCTTACGTGAGACAGGTTCCACCGATTGACATGCACTTGGTGCATAAGGTGGCTAGCGGGTGCCAGTCTCTCCCACTTTAGTCGGAACAGATTCGATGAAAAGGGTCCTTATGAAGGGTAAATAGCAATTGACATATCACGTTGTGGTTTTGCGTAGGTAAGAAACGTTCTTGCTAGAAACCCATAGCAGCCACGTAAAACATGCAAACAACAATTAGAGGACATCTAACTTGTTTTTGCAGGGTATGCTATGTGATGTGATATGGCCAAAAGGATGTGATGAATGATATATGTGATGTATGAGATTGATCATGTTCTTGTAATAGGAATCGCGACTTGCATGTCGATGATGTGACAAGATGATCATGGAGCCCCAAGATGGAGATCAATGGAGCTATATGATATTGGCCATATCATGTCACTACTATATAATTGCATGTGATGTTTATTATGTTTATGCATCTTGTTTACTTAGAACGACGGTAGTAAATAAGATGATCCCTTACAATAATTTCAAGAAGTGTTCTCCCCTAACTATGCACCGTTGCTACAGTTCGTCGCTTCGAAGCACCACGTGATGATCGGGTGTGATAGATCCTTACGTTCACATACAACGGGTGTAAGACAGATTTACACATGCAATACACTTAGGGTTAACTTGACGAGCCTAGCATGTACAGACATGGCCTCGGAACACGGAGACCGAAAGGTCGAGCATGAGTCGTATAGTAGATACGATCAACATGAAGATGTTCACCGATGATGACTAGTCCGTCTCACGTGATGATCGGACACGGCCTAGTTGACTCGGATCATGTAATCACTTAGATGACTAGAGGGATGTCTATCTGAGTGGGAGTTCATAAGATGAACTTAATTATCCTGAACATAGTCAAAAGACCTTTGCAAATTATGTTGTATGCTCGCGCTTTAGTTCCACTGTTTAGATATGTTCCTAGAGAAAATATAGTTGAAAGTTGATAGTAGCAATTATGCGGACAGTAGAAAGCTTATGTGTTTAATGCACTGCTTAGTGTGCTGAACCCCAAACGTCGTTTGTGGATGTTGCGAACATCGGACATACACGTTTTGATAACTACGTGATAGTTCAGTTAAACGGTTTAGAGTTGAGGCACTAAAGACGTTTTTGAAACATCGCGGAACATATGAGATGTTTCAATGGCTGAAATTGGGATTTTAGGCTCGTGCCCACGTCAAGAGGTATAAGACCTCCGACTATTTTCTTAGCCTGCAAACTCAGGGGGAAAAGCTCAATTGTTGAGCTTGTGCTCAGATTGTCTGAGTGCAACAATCACTTGAATCGAGTGGGAGTTGATCTTCCAGATGAGATAGTGATGTTTCCCCGAAGTCATTGCCACCAAGCTGCTAGAGCTTCATGTTGAACTATAACATATCAAGGATAGAGATGATGATCCTTGAGGTATTCACGTTGTTTGACATCGCGAAAGTAGAAATCAAGAAGGAGCATCAATTGTTGATGGTTGGTGAAACCACTAGTTTCAAGAAGGGCAAGGGCAAGAAGGGATACTTCATGAAACGGCAAATCAGCTGCTGCTCTAGTGAAGAAACCCAAGGTTGAACCCAAACCCGAGACTAAGTGCTTCTGTAATAAGGGAACAGCCACTGGAGCAGCATTACCCTAGATACTTGGTAGATGAGAAGGCTGGCAAGGTCGATAGAAGTATATAGGATATACATTGTGTTGATGTGTACTTTACTAGTACTCCTAGTAGCACCAGGGTATTAGATACCGGTTCGGTTGCTAAGTGTTAGTAACTCGAAATAAAAGCTACGAAATAAACGGAGACTAGTTAAAGGTGAGCTGACGATATGTGTTGGAAATGTTTCCAATGTTGATATGATCAAGCATCGCATGCTCCCTCTACCATCGAGATTGGTGTTAAAACCTGAATACTTGTTATTTGGTGTTTGCATTGAGCATAGACATGATTGGATTATGACTATCGCAATACGGTTATTCATTTAAAGAGAATAATGGTTACTCTATGTATTTGAATAATACCTTCAATGGTCTTGCACCTAAAATGAATGGTTCATTGAAATCTCGATCGTGGTGATACACATGTTCATGCCAAAAGATAGTAATGATAGTAGCACCTACTTGTGGCACTGCCACGTAAGTCATATCGGTACAAAATGCATGAAGAAGCTCCATGTTGATGGATCTTTGGACTCACTCATTTTTGAAAAGTTTGAGACATGCGAACCATGTCTATTGGTGTATATGCATGAAGAAACTCCATGCAAATGGACCGTTTGAACTCACTTGATTTTGAATCACTTGAGACATGCAAATCATACCACATGGGCAAGATGACTGAAAGCCTCGTTTTCAGTAAGATGGAACAAGATAGCAACTTGTTGGAAGTAACACATTTTGATGTGTGCAGTCCAATGAGTGCTGAGGCATGCAGTGAATATCGTTATGTTCTTACTTCACAGATGATTCGAGTAGATGTTGAGAATATTTACTTGATGAAACACAAGTCTGAATTATTGAATGGTTCAAGTAATTTCAGAGTGAAGTAGAAGATCATTGTGACAAGAGGATAAAATGTCTATGATATGATCATAGAGATGAATATCTGAGTTATGAGTTTTGGCACACAATTAAGACATTGTGGAAATTGTTTCGCAATTAATACCGCCTGGAACACCATAGTGTGATGGTGTGTCCGAACATCATAGTTGCACCCTATTGGATATGGTGCGTACCATGATGTCTCTTATCGAATTACCACTATCGTTCATGGGTTAGGCATTAGAGACAACCGCACTCACTTTAATAGGGTACCACGTAATTCCGTTGAGACGACACCGTTTGAACTGTGGTTTGGAGAAACCTAAGTTGTCGTTTCTTAAAGGTTTGGGGCTACGATGCTTATATGAAAAAGTTTCAGGTGGATAAGCTCGAACCCAAAGCGGAGAAAATGCATCTTCATAGGACACCCAAAACAGTTGGGTATACCTCCTAATTCAGATCCGAAAGCAATAGGGATTGTTTCTTGAATCGGGTCCTTTCTCGAGGAAAGGTTTGTCTTGAGAATTGAGTGGGAGGATAGTGGAGACTTGATGAGGTTATTGAACCATCACTTCAACCAGTGTGTAGCAGGGCACAGGAAGTTGTTCCCGTGGCACCTACACCAATTGAAGTGGAAGATTATGATGTTGATCATGAAGCTTCGGATCAAGTCACTACCGAACCTCGTAGGACGACAAGGACGCGTACTACTTCGGAGTGGTACGGTGATCCTATCTTGAAGGTCATGTTGCTAGACAACAATGAACCTACGAGCTATGGAGAAGCGATGGTGAGCCCAAATTCCGACAAATGGTTAGAAGCCATGAAATCCGAGATAGGATCCATGTATCAGAACAAAGCATGGACTTTGGTGGACTTGCCCGATGATCGACAAGCCATTGAGATAAATGGATCTTTAAGAAGAAGACGGACATGGATGGTAATGTCACCATCTATGAAGCTCGACTTGTGGAGAAGAGTTTTTTCACAAGTTCAAGGAGTTGACTACGATGAGATTTTCTCATCCGTAGCGATGCTTAAGTCCGTCGGAATCATGTTAGCATTAGCTGCATTTATGAAATCTGGCAGATGGATGTCAAAACGAGTTTCCTTACCAGTCTTCGTAAGGAAAGGTTGTATGCGATACAATCAGAAAGGTTTTGTCGATCCTAAGGATGCTAAAAGGTATGCTAGCTCCAGCAATCCTTCCATGGACTGGAGTAAGCATCTCGGAGTTGGAATGTGCGCTTTGATGAGATGATCAAAGATTTTGGGTTTATACAAAGTTTATGAGAAACTTGTATTTCCAAAGAAGTGAGTGGGAGCACTATAGAATTTTTGATGAGTATATGTTGTTGACATATTGATGATCAGAAATGATGTAGAATTTCTAGAAAGCATATAGGGTTATTTGAAAGGTGTTCTTCAATAGAAAACCTGGAATAAACTACTTGAACATTGAGCATCAAGATCTATGAGGATGGATCAAAACGCTTAATGGTACTTTCAAATGAGCACATACCTTGACATGATCTTGAAGGTGTTCAAGATGGATCAGTCAAAGAAGAAGTTCTTGCCTGAGTTGTAAGGTACGAAGTTAAGACTTAAAGCTCGACCATGGCAGAGTAGAGAGAAAGGACTAAGGTCGTCTCCTATGCTAAAGACATAGGATCTACAGTATGCTATGCTGTGTACCGCACCTGAAGTGTGCCTTGCCATGAGTTAGTCAAGGGGTACAAGAGTGATCCAAGAATGGATCACAGACAACGGTCAAGGTTATCCTTAGTAACTAGTGGACTAAGGAATTTTCTTGATTATGGAGGTGGTAAAAGAGTTCGTCATAAAGGTTACGTCGATGCAAGCTTAACACCTATCCGGATAGCTCTAAGTAGAGATACCGGATACGTATAATGGGGCAACAATTTAGAATAGCTCCCAAGTGGAACAGTTATTTGGAATGGCTCCAAATAGAGCGTGGTAGCTGCATCTAGGAGATGACATAGAGATTTGTAAAGCACATACGGATCTGATTGTTGCAGACCCGTTGACTAAAACCTCTCTCACAAGCAAAACATGATCAAACCCCAGAACTCATTGAGTCTTAATCACATGATGATGTGAACTAGTTTAATGACACTAGTAAACTCTTTGGATGTTGATCACATGGTGATGTGACCTGTCAGTGTTAATCACATGGTGTGAACTAGATTATTGACTCTAGTGCAAGTGGGAGACTGTTGGAAATATGCCCTAGAGGCAATAATAAAAGTATTATTATTATATTTCCTTGTTCATGATAATTGTCTTTTATTCATGCTATAACTGTATTATCCGGAAATCGTAATACACGTGTGAATACATAGACCACAATTATGTCCCTAGTGAGCCTCTAGTTGACTAGCTCGTTGATCAATAGATGGTTACGGTTTCCTGACCATGGACATTGGATGTCATTGATAACGGGATCACATCATTAGGAGAATGATGTGATGGACAAGACCCAATCCTAAGCCTAGCACAAAGATCGTAGTTCGTATGCTAAAGCTTTTCTAATGTCAAGTATCTTTTCCTTAGACCATGAGATTGTGCAACTCCCGGATACCGTAGGAATGCTTTGCGTGTACCAAACGTCACAACGTAACTGGGTGGCTATAAAGGTGCATTACAGGTATCTCCGAAAGTGTCTGTTGGGTTGGCACGAATCGAGACTGGGATTTGTCACTCCCTGTAAATGGAGAGGTATCTCTGGGCCCACTCGGTAGGACATCATCATAATGTGCACAATGTGATCAAGGAGTTGATCACAGGATGATGTGTTACGGAACGAGTAAAGAGACTTGCCGGTAACGAGATTGAACAAGGTATCGGTATACCGACGATCGAATCTCGGGCAAGTACAATACCGCTAGACAAAGGGAATTGTATACGGGATCGATTGAGTCCTTGACATCGTGGTTCATCCGATGAGATCATCGTGGAACATGTGGGAGCCAACATGGGTATCCAGATCCCGCTGTTGGTTATTGACCGGAGAACATCTCGGTCATGTCTGCATGTCTCCCGAACCCGTAGGGTCTACACACTTAAGGTTCGATGACGCTAGGGTTATAAAGGAAGTTTGTATGTGGTTAACGAATGTTGTTTGGAGTCCCGGATGAGATCCCGGACGTCACGAGGAGTTCCTGAATGGTCCGGAGGTAAAGATTTATATATAGGAAGTCCTATTTCGGCCATCGGGACAAGTTTCGGGGTCATCGGTATTGTACCGGGACCACCGGAAGGGTCCCGGGGGTCCACCGGGTGGGGCCACCTATCCCGGAGGGTCCCATGGGCTGAAGTGGGAAGGGATCCAGCCCAAAGTGGGCTGGGGCGCCACTTCCCTCATGGCCCATGCGCCTAGGGTGAAGGGGGAACCCTAAGGAAGAGTCCTAGGAGGGGAAGGCACCTCCTAGGTGCCTTGGGGGGAGGGAATCCTCCCTTGGCCGCCGCCCCTTTCCCATCTAGGGCTGCCGCACCCCCTAGGGTGGGAACCCTAGAGGGGGCGCACCCTCCTCCCTCTTCCCTATATATAGTGAGGCCTGGGGCTGCACATAACAAGTGATTCGATCTCTGCCTGTTGGTGCAGCCCTCCCTCTCTTTCTCCTCATATCTCGCGGTGCTTGGCGAAGCCCTGCAGGATTGCCACGCTCCTCCATCACCACCACGCCGTTGTGCTGCTGCTGGATGGAGTCTTCCTCAACCTCTCCCTCTCTCCTTGCTGGATCAAGGCATGGGAGACGTCACCGGGCTGTACGTGTGTTGAACGCGGAGGTGCCGTCCTTTCGGTACTTGATCATCGGTGATTTGAATCACGACGAGTACGACTCCATCAACCCCGTTCACTTGAACGCTCCCGCTTAGCGATCTACAAGGGTATGTAGATGCACTCTCCTTCCCCTCGTTGCTGGTTTCTCCATAGATAGATCTTGGTGACACGTAGGAAAATTTTGAATTTCTGCTACGTTCCCCAACATATGAGAAACTTGTATTTCCAAAGAAGTGAGTGAGAGCACTATAGCATTTCTGATGAGTATATGTTGTTGACATATTGTTGATTGGAAATGATGTAGAATTTCTGGAAAGCATATAGGGTTATTTGAAAAGTGTTTTTCAATGGAAAACCTAGATTAAGCTACTTGAACATTGAGCATCAAGATCTATAAGGATAGATCAAAACGCTTAATAGTACTTTCAAATGAATGCATACTGTGACAAGATTTTGAAGGAGTTCAAAATAGATCAGCAAAGAAGGAGTTCTTGGCTGTGTTATATGGTGTGAGTATTGAGTAAGACTCAAGACATGACCACGGCAGAAGAGAGAGAGAAAGGACGAAGGTCGTCCCCTATGCTGCAGACGTAGGCTCTATAGTATGCTATGCTGTGTACCGCACCGGAAGTGTGCCTTGCCATGAGTTAGCCAAGGGGTACAAGAGTGATCCAGGAATGGATCACAGGACAACGGTCAAACTTATCCTTAGTAACTAGTGGACTAAGGAATTTTCTCGATTATGGAGGTGGTAAAAGAGTTCGTCGTAAAGGGTTACACCGATGCAAACTTTGACACTAATCCGGATTATTCTGAGTAGTAAACCGGATTCGTATAGTAGAACAGTTATTTGGAATAGTTCCAAATAGAGCGTGGTAGCTGCATCTAGGAGATGACATAGAGATTTGCAAAATACACATGGATATGAAAGGTTCAGATCCGTTGACTAATAACCTCTCTCACAAGCGAGATATGATCAAACCCCATGGGTGTTGATTCATTACAATCACATAGTGATGTGAACTAGATTATTGACTCTAGTGCAAGTGGGAGACTGCTGGAAATATGCCCTAGAGGCAATAATAAAATGGTTATTATTGTATTTCCTTGTTCATGATAATTGTCTATTATTCATGCTATAATTGTATTGACCGAAAACCGCAATACATGTGTGAATACATAGACCACAACATGTCCCTAGTGAGCCTCTAGTTGACTAGCTCGTTGATCAACAGATGGTCATGGTTTCCTGACCATGGACATTGGATGTCATTGATAACGGGATCACATCATTAGGAGAATAATGTGATGGACAAGACCCAATCCTAAGCCTAGCACAAGATCGTGTAGTTCGTATGCTAAAGCTTTTCTAAATGTCAAGTATCTTTTCCTTAGACCATGAGATTGTGCAACTCCCGGATACCGTAGGAATGCTTTGGGTGTACCAAACGTCACAATGTAACTGGGTGGCTATAAAGGTGCACTACGGGTATCTCCGAAAGTGTCTATTGGGTTGGCACGAATCGAGACTGGGATTTGTCACTCCGTTTGACGGAGAGGTATCTCTGGGCCCACTCGGTAGGACATCATCATAATGTGCACAATGTGATCAAGGAGTTGATCACATGATGATGTGTTACGGAACGAGTAAAGAGACTTGCCGGTAACGAGATTGAACAAGGTATCGGCATACCAACGATCGACTCTCGGGCAAGTACTACACCAGTAGACAAAGGGAATTGTATACGGGATTGATTGAATCCTTGACATCGTGGTTCATCCAATGAGATCATCGTGGAACATGTTGGAGCCAACATGGGTATCCAAATCCCGCTGTTGGTTATTGGCCGGAGAGTTGTCTCGGTCATGTCTGCATGGTTCCCGAACCCATATGGTCTACACACTTAAGGTTCGATGACGCTAGGGTTATAGGGAAGGTATGTACGCGGTTACCGAATGTTGTTCGGAGTCCCGGATGAGATCCCGGACGTCACGAGGAGTCCCAGAATGGTCCAGAGGTGAAGATTGATATATTGGACGAAGGGTTTTGGAGTCCGGAAGTGTTCCGGAGGTACCGGGTGATGACCAGCATGACCGAAAGGTGTTTCGGGAGCCCCGGCAAGTGTTGGGGGGGGGGGCTTCATGGGCCAAGGGGAGGGGGCAAACCAGCCCACTAAGGGGCTGTGCGCCCCCCTCACCTATTCCCACGTGACCAGGGGGTTTGGGGCGCCCCATCTAGGGTTCCCACCTCCTCGCTTGGGGGCCAAGTCACCCAAAGGGGAGATCTCATCTGCCCTGGCCGCCCCCCCCTAGGAGAAACCCTAGGGCGCCTTCCCCTCTCACTTCCCCCTATATACAGTGGAGGTTTTGGGGCTGCCCAACATATGAGTCTCTCTCTCCCAAGGCGCAACCCTACCTCTCTCCCTCCTTGTCTCTCGTAGTGCTTGGCGAAGCCCTGCTGGAGTACCGCGCTCCTCCACCACCACCACGCCGTCGTGCTGCTGCTGGATGGAGTCTTCCCCAACCTCTCCCTCTCTCCTTGCTGGATCAAGGCATGGGAGACATCACCGGGCTGCACGTGTGTTGAACGCGGAGGCACCGTTGTTCGGCGCTTAGATCGGAATCGACCGCGATCTGAATCGCCATGAGTACGACTACCTCATCCGCGTTCTTGCAACGCTTCTGCTTAGCGATCTTCAAGGGTATGAAGATGCACTACCTCTCTCTCTTGTTGCTAGTCTCTCCATAGATTGATCTTGGTGATGCGTAGAAAATTTTGAATTTCTGCTACGTTCCCCAACAGCTGCCCCAGTGGTTGTAAGCTCCCTTGACGTGGTATCCAATTGTCATGATGAATCTTGACAGAAGTACCATCTCCAATTCTCCAAACACATCCTGCTCTCAACAGCTCGCGACCATGTATGATGCTCCTAAAGGTGAATGAGCCCCCATTGGGGCAAGTGGCATTCATGATCGACCTATCCGGAAAGTACTTGGCCTTGAGCACCCTAGCACACAGGGAAGATGGAAACTGTAGGACACGCCAAGCCTGTTTTGCCAGTAGAGCTTGGTTGAAAGCTTCGGGGTCCCGAAAACCCATTCCACCCTCTCGCTTGGCCTTGCACATTTTAGTCCACGCCAACCACTACACCTTTCGCTCCCCATTCGCTTCTCCCCACCAGAAGTTAGACAAGATTGAAGTCAGGTTCCGACACATTTTCTTGGTGAGTTGGAAGCAGCTCATGGTGAGTGTTGGTGTAGCTTGTAGGTTAGACTTGACCAGCACCTCTCTTGCTGCCTTGGACAAACCTTGTCCCTTCCATCCTGAAACTTTACGAGCTGAACTCTCTTTCACATATTTGAACGTTCCATCCTTTGATCTACCAACCAGTGTCGGTAGACCCAAATATCTTTCACTGAGCGTTAGTAGTAATCCCAATAGCACTAAGTAGTTCGGCTTTCCTCACATCTCCACATCCCTTCCCAAAAAATACTGAAGACTTCTGCAAGTTTACTTTCTGTCCTGATGCTTGCTCATAGACCCTAAGGATGTCCCTTAGAGCTTCAAAATTCCCACGGTTGCCTTCCAGAAACACAATGCTGTCATCGGCGAAAAGGAGATGAGTGATATGAGGGCCAGTGCCCCCAAATGACACACCTCTCAGCCTGTTCTCGTGTTGTGCAGCCCTGAGCAACGCAGAGAAACCTCTACAGAAAATAAGAATATATATGGAGAGAGCGGGTCACCCTGTCGTAATCCCCTGGAAGGGAGAAAACATCTCGAGAATCCACCATTTAGTTTGACAGAAAACCTTGCAGAAGTCACACACCTCATAATCATTTGGATCCAAACATGGTTGAACCCAAGTCTGGCAAGCACCTGCTCAAGGAAGATCCACTCCACACGGTCATACGCCTTCATCATATCCAGCTTCACAGCACATAGCGGTGTGTTCCTCTTCCTCATTCTAATGGCATGTGTGCACTCATAAGCCACCAGCACATTGTCTGTCATCAGACGCCCCAGTACAAAAGCACTCTACTCCTCAGAGATTAACAACGGAAGAATCACTTTAAGTCTGTTAGCAAGTACCTTGGTAGCAATCTTGTATAACACATTACAAAGGCTAATGGGCCTAAACTGAGAGAGCAACTCCGGTGCGTTTATTTTTGGAATCATCACAATAACCATGTCGTTGAAACACTCCGGAGTATTCTCCCCCGCCAAAAATCCTCGAACCACCGCACACACATCTGTTTTTATCAAAGACCAATGTCTTTGATAAAACAGGGCCGACAAGCCATCCAGTCCCGGCGCCTTCTTTGGACCCATTTGAAACAGGGCCCGCTCGATCTCATCCGAAATTGGCGCCGTTAATCTGTCATTCATGTCCTCAGAGATCGCCGGGACAAAGTGTTGCAAGAGCTCCTCCGCATTGACCGATCCTTCCGAGGTAAACAGTTTCTCATAAAAAGTTGCTGCCAACTCTCTCATTCCCTCGTCGTTGACACATCTTGTCCCATTCTCACGCACCAGGGCCTTAACCGTGTTCTTCCTCTTCCTATGTGAAGCGCGATTATGAAAATATTGCGTGTTTCGGTCCCCAGCTTTAAGCCAGTCCATATGTGATCTCTGCCGTTGCATAATTTCCTCCCTTTCATAGACCTCCCTGAGCTGGCTCTCAATGTCTCTAACCTCGGCAGTTAATCCAGTGATCAACGCCCTTTCTTTCGCATCAAGAAGCTGTTTTTTCAGTCGCTGGATTTGTTTACGCACCGAGCCAAATACTGATCGCCCCCACCTCTGCATCTCTCTTGTTATTTCATGTATCCGTTCACAAAAAGCCCCTGGCGACTTTTGTTGCCCCTGTACCTGTCCCCATACTCGCTGGAACATTGCATCATAGTCTTCATGCCTCAACCACATCTCCTCAAACCTGAAGGGGCGGTCCCCTCTCGGTTTCTTAGTCGCCAAGTCCTTCACCCGCACCACCAACGCCATGTGGTCAGACTCCTCTGTAACAATGTTCTCTACCTCCATCCCTGGGAATAACCCATAAAACCACCTGTACACGTTGCTCGATCGAGCCGCACTTGTATGTTGTCACCGTTATCCTGTCTGTTGTCCCATGTGTATCGATATCCGGAGAAGTCCAAATCAGCCAAACCGCAGTCGGTTAGGCACTCGTTGAAGGCTTGCATTTGCGCAAAGTTCCTTTGGTTGTCCCCCAGTTGCTCCGATCTAACAAGAATGTCATTAAAGTCTCCAACACAAAGCCAGGGGAGATCATCTTGGGCTTTAAGATATCGGATGGCATATGAGGATCAAATCACACACGCAAACCTGCCAAGATACTGTCGCGCCGTTCACGTGCTCCAACATGCACGCATGTGTGGCACGCCGACAGTGATGAAAATCGGGCCGGCCCAGTCGGGGGGCTTTCTTGCAGTACATCGTTTTCTTGGTGTTTTTTCTGTTTCCGATTTGGTTTTTCACTCCGGTTTTTGTTTTTACGTCTCCCTTTTTTTCTTTTATCACATTTTCTCTTGCGAATAATTTATATTTGCATTTCGTTTTCAAAGCTTTTTGAAAATTCACATTGAACATTTTTTAAACACGGCGAATTTTTGTATTCTCGTTTAATATATTTTGAGGGCATTTTTACACGTGAACATTTTTCTAATATACGGTGAATGCCTTTTGCAAAATATGTTGAACATTTTTGATACCCGATGAGCAATTTTCAAACACACGATGATTTTTTAAAATACACATGGAACATTTTTTAAAATATGATAAAAAATTTCAATACACATTAATTTTTTAATATGCCGTGCACATTTATTCAATACACAATGAACTTTCAAAAATCATGTTTTTTAAATAAATTTTTTACACACTTTTAAAAACATGTAACTAGTTTTACTTTGGTTAGAAAATACACCTTTGTATAGGAACCACATACAAATCTTTATCTTTAATGAGGCCATCGACTTAAGAAATATTTGGTTTTTAAGGTCGATCCAAATTTTATAATACCAACATATGCAAACTTAACAGAGAAGCGCCCAAATTGGTGAGCTTCCACCGGAAAGAGTCTTCATCCAGCGGGAGGTTTTCCGACATCAACATTTGGAGCAAATGAACCCACCACTTATCCCCAATAAGTGCTTGTTGAAACAGAATATTCAACATATGCACCTCTCACACAGAAGCCACAAACATGTTCTTTCGCTACTTAATGGTATAATGGTTTGGGTATTTAAGGCCTACGTGAGCATCCCTATCCAAGTATCTTCCCAAAATTGTTCAGTTTGACTGTTACCTATTATGGAATCTCCTCAGCTAAATAAATCAACATTCACCCTCAATTGAACCTTGCAAAAGGGCAATTTTGTTGGTTTAGCCGTCACCTGGGATAGTGTCTTTAGGTGTAGGTACTTATTACGAAGCAATTCCTGCCAAACATATTCCTCTTTGAGTAGCTTGAATAGCATTTATAGTGAGTAAACACAAAGGATGATGACGGTGCTAGTTGGAGCTACCTGGTATTAGTTGCCAAAGGATTTCAA
>NC_041383.1:160384684-160386551 GCF_002162155.2 Triticum dicoccoides | reverse complement strand
GAGAGCTCAATGGCCCTAATGGTCCGAGATTTTTGTTAAATGCTGGGAATTTTGTTCCCTTTGTGATAATAGCACCATCACATATAAAAAAAATAAAATCTTGCCTACTACATTGCACGAGTAAATTGCATAAAACCACCACTTTGAGGACTAGCTTTGCGAAAAACACTATGATATAATTTCTTTACAGAAAACACCACATCTTGCGTAATGGTTTTGCAAAAACCACTGATCGATGGATTTGGTTATGTTAAGTGAGTTTATGACATGTGGGGCCTGTTTTTTGCCTACATTTGGTCAAGACCGTGTGCAATGACCGGTATCGAGAGACTAATTTCTACAGTAGCAGACCAAGTTTATAGAAATAGTTATTATCAACATTTACAATACCCAACAAATAAGTTGCACAAACACATTTCATGATAATTCTACTGACACTCATTTGGTATTGCAAATATCAATATTTCTTTGTATGCACTTCTTTAAAGTAAAAGAAAACATTTGACTCAAACAAAATCCATATTCCTTGCGAGCCCGAACGGAGCAGTAGTTTTTTTTGCGGGAACGGAGCAGTAGTTAACCCCTGTAGACTTGATGTAATAAAAAAGAAAAGAGAAACAGTGCAGATTTCAGTGTACATGTGAGAAGAGAAGACAAACAATGCCAATCTTTCCGAACGCAGCCTAGGATATTACACATCGACGTGGGTGGATGGGTGGAGCATCCTCTTACAATTTGCTCGAAATCCTCTTATCCCCCTCCACCTCTAGGGGCTTGACATTGACGGCGGACGGGCCTTTTTGGCCGTCTTGAATTTCGAATTCGACACGCTGGCCCTCGGCGAGGGTTTTGAAGCCATGGGATTGGATTGCGCTGAAGTGGACGAAGACGTCCTTGCTGCCGTCGTCGGGGGTGATGAAGCCGAACCCCTTGGATTCGTTGAACCACTTCACCTGCCCAGTAATCTGCATTTTCTCTCAGTATATGTATCTGTAGTCTTTTCTCTGTCTAAATCTCACTCTGTTCGCTGTGGTTGGGGGTGGGGGTCTTGCCAGAGGCAGACTATTATATAGCCGGCGATGAGGCGAGCAAGGCGAGGTGCGGCCGCGTATTTGACTCTAGGACATCATGTATGATTCGTTTCATGTAGCTGGAGAAGTGGGTGGGTGCATATCAGGATCAAATCGCGGTCGTGCTTTGTTCCTGATTTTCTTGTATGTGGATCGTACTCTATCAGGAAGGACTCCAGTTGTGCTTAACTAATGGAAGCTCGTTTCCTCACCAAAAGATCGCGATCGTGCTTGCACGCGCTGCACTGTCGCGCCGTTCACGTCGCCTAAACGTGCGCGGATGTCCATGCCCGCGCGCACCGACTCGCAAGTCGCAACCACTGCGCGATCACCGCGGGCACGCGACGCGACGAGCCGCCGTCTGCCGCGACACCGCTCGCAGCGCCCGCGCTGCACGCCGCATCGTCGGTCGTCCTGCCTCCACCGCAAATAGGCCCAGTTGCGTCCCTAGGTCTTTGTTTTTCACCGAATTGGGGCGAATTAACAGCCGGCGAACCTGAGCTAAACCCAGACAGGTCTTTTCCCGCCGTTTCCCTCCTTTCCCTCCATTTTCTCATTGCTTCCCCCCCTTCTACCCCGCCACTCCTGTGATTCTCCTCCCGCTCCCCGCCATCCGGCCACCATCCCGCCATTGCCGCTGAAAAAGTATTCGGCCCCTCGCTCCACTGACGCTGCCGATACCACCCAGCTGAAGTAGAGGAAGCCGAGGCCGCCGATGGCAAAACCACTGGGCATGTCCAATGCCGAGTGGAGGGCGGAGGTTCAGCCAGCAGCGGAGCTATGCGGTGAGCTGGGGG
>NC_041383.1:160361420-160384304 GCF_002162155.2 Triticum dicoccoides | reverse complement strand
TCCGCCACTGGGTTCAGCGCCGGAGGCTGTCACCATCGACCCGTGGAACAGGCTCAACGCCAAGAAGGCGAGGGACGCGGCCGCAGTGGCGCGGAGCAGGCAGAGGCGTCTCATGCGGGGATGATGAATCCGCTCGGCGGCCACTGCCCGCAAGCTGCGTGGAGCCAACAGAGCGTTCAGTCGCCGGTCAACTTCTCGCCGCCGCCCTGGGGTACGCACCCTCGCCTGGCTACTCCGACGGCGACGCACATGGTGATGTTTAACCCGAACACCAACTTCCCGCTTGGCGCACCACCACGTGCCTCACCCTCTGGTCTGAACCCCGACCATCGGACTCCCTCGCCTGCGTTCGCTGGCGTCTAGTACCCCTTGTACAACTACTCGCCACCGACGTACACAGCCTCGCCGACGCCTCCTCTACGCCGTGGCGCCCTACCCTTCTCGCAAGCCTCGGCGACACATTTCGGCAACCCCGACGCGACCGAAGCCGAAATGGAGGAGATCATCACGAGCGGCTCGGTCGCCGCCGCCTCCTACCCTGGGTTCCATGCGCAAGACGACACAATGGACACAGCCGTCGACATGGAGGACAAGCTCGACGACGCCGAGGAGGAGGAGGAGGAGGAGATGGATCCGGCGTGAGCGAGGAAAGGGAAAAAGAAGAAGTGCGCGAGGGGGGGGGGCAATGGCCAGGACGGGCGAGCCGCGCGTAAGTGGACGTCCAGAGAAGACGAGTGCCTCACCAAAGCATGGAAGACCGTCAGCATGGACCCTGTCACCGGAGTGAACCAGAACACCGACACATACTAGACGCGCATCAAGTCGGCGTTCGATGAGCGCAAGCTTGTCGACCCCTACTTCATCACCATCCACATGTAGCGCGGCTCAAAGGCCATGTTGAACCATTGGGCGATCATCCAGACGGCCTGCAACAAATGGCATGGGATCGTCGAGGAGATCGCGACTCGCCCGGAAAGCAGCGCCAGCGTCGAGGGTCAGGTATGTACCGCCCCGGCTCACTTCTTTCGCCGTGTACGTCGCCGACACTTGTTCTTCGGCTGCGCAGATGGTTCGGATGTTCACCATGTACCACCAGGACAGCAGCGACCAAGAGTTCAAGTTCCTTCACGTGTTCTCCCGGATCGAATCATGCGAGAAGTGGAGCGATCTCCGACTGACGGAAATATGCCCTAGAGGCAATAATAAAGTTGTTATTCATATTTCCTTATATCATGATAAATGTTTATTATTCATCAAAGCATTGTATTAACCGGAAACTTGATACATGTGTGAATACATAGACAAAACACCGTGTCCCTAGTAAGCCTCTACTAGACTAGCTCGTTAATCAAAGATGGTTAAGTTTCCTAACCATAGACATGTGTTGTCATTTGATGAACGGGATCACATCATTAGGATAATGGTGTGATGGACATGACCCATCCGTTAGCTTAGCATGTTGATCGTTCAGTTTTATTGCTATAGCTTTCTTCATGTCATATACATATTCCTTTGACTATGAGATTATGCAACTCCGGGATACCGGAGGAATACCTTGTGTGCTATCAAACGTCACAACGTAAGTGGGTGATTATAAAGATGCTCTACAGGTATCTCCGAAGGTGTTTGTTGAGTTGGCATAGATTGAGATTAGGATTTGTCTCTCCGGTATCGGAGAGGTATCTCTGGGCCCTCTCGATAATACACATCATAATAAGCCTTGCAAGCAATGTGACTAATGAGTTAGTAACGGGATGATGTATTATGGAAGGAGTAAAGAGACTTGCTGGTAACGAGATTGAACTAGGTATGAAGATACCGACGATCGAATCTCGGGCAAGTAACATACCGATGACAAAGGGAATAACGTATGTTGTTATTATAGTACGATCGATAAAGATCTTCGTAGAATATATAGGAACCAATATGAGCATCCAGGTTCCGCTGTTGGTTATTGACCGGAGATGTGTCTCGGTCATGTCTACATAGTTCTCGAACACGAAGGGTCCGCACGCTTAATGTTCAATGATGATTTTGTATTATATGAGTTACGTGATTTGGTGACTGAATGTTGTTCGGAGTTCTGGATGAGATCACAGACATAACGAGGAGTCTCGAAATGGTCAAGAGGTAAAGATTCATATATATGACGATGATATTCGGACACCAGAAGTGTTTCGGGGTGTACCGGAATCCCACAGGGGATTAATGGGCCTTATGGGCCATAGGAGGGGAGCACACCAGCCCACAAGGGGTGGCGCCCCCCAAGGAAGGAGGCCGAATAGGAGAAGAGGAGGGGGTTCCGCCCCCTTTCCTTCCTCCCCCTCTCTTCCCTTTTCCCCTTCCGGTAAAAGGAAGGGGGGGGGGAGCGCATTGGACTAGGGGCACAAGTAGGATTCCTTCTACTTGGGCGCCCCCTTGGCTGCCTCTCCTCCCCTCCAATCTATATATATATATATGTGGGAGGGGGGGCACTGCTAGAAGACACACCAACATCTGTTAGCCGTGTGCGACGTCTCCCTCCACAGTTTACGCCTCCGGTCATATTCACGTAGTGCTTAGGCGAAGCCCTGCACGGATCACTTCACCATAACCGTCACCATGCCATCATGCTGACGGAACTCTCCCTCGACAGTTTGCTGGATCGAGAGTTTGAGGGACATCATCGAGCTGAATGTGTGTAGAACTCGGAGGTGTCGTAAGTTCGATGCTTGATCGGTCGGAACAAGAAGAAGTTCGACTACATCAACTGCGTTGTCAAATGCTTCCGCTTTCGGTCTACGAGGGTATGTAGACAGACTCTCCCCCTCGCGTTGCTATGCATCTCCTAGATAGATCTTGTGTGAGCGTAGGAATTTTTTTTAAACTGCATGCTACGTTTCCCATCAGTGGCATCCGAACCAGGTCTATGCATATATGATATGCACGAGTAGAACACAAGGAGTTGTGGGCGGTGATCGTCATACTGCTTACCACCAATGTCTTATTTTGATTCGGTGGTATTGTTGGATGAAGCGGCCCGGACCAACCTTACATGACCATGTTCATGAGACCGATTCCACCGACAGACATGCAACTAGTTTTGCATAAAGGTGGCTGGCGGGTGTCTGTTTCTCCAACTTTAGTTGAATCGAATTTGAATGCCGCCGGTCCTTGTTGAAGGTAAAAACAGAAAACTTGATAAATCATCATTGTGGTATTGATGCGTAGGTAAGAGCGGTTCTTACTAGAAGCCCGTAGCCACCACGTAAAACTTGCAACAACAAAGTAGAGGATGTCTAACTTGTTGTTGCAGGGCATGTTGTGACGTGATATGGTCAAGACATGATGTGATATACGTTGTCTTATGAGATGATCATGTTTTGTAGAAGTTATCGGCAACTGGTAGGAGCCTTATGATTGTCGCTTTATTGTATGAAATGCAAACGACATGTAATTGCTTTACTTTATCACTATGCGTTAGCGATAGTTGTAGAAGCAATAGTTGGCGAGACGACCACAACGCTACGATGGAGATCAAGGTGTCAAGCCGGTGACGATGAAGATCATGACGATGCTTTGGAGATGGAGATCAAAGGCACAAGATGATGATGGCCATATCATGTCACATATTTTGATTGCATATGATCTTTATCTTTTATGTATCTTATTTTGCTTAGTACGGTGGTGAAAGGATCGATATAGTTGACTAGAGGGGGGGGGGTGAATAGGCAACTAACAATTTTTAGCTTTTCTTTACCAAATTAAACTTTGCATCAAAGTAGGTTGTCTAGATATGCAACTAGGTGAACAACCTATATGATACAACAACAACAATCACACAAGCAAGCAAGGGATATAACACAAGTAAGTTTTCAAAAGTAAAGGAGCGAGATAACCAAGAGTGGAGCCGGTGGAGACGAGGATGTGTTACCGAAGTTCCTTCCTTTTGAGGGGAAGTACGTCTCCATTAGAGCGGTGTGGAGGCACAATGCTCCCCAAGAAGCCACTAGGGCCACCGTATTCTCCTCACGCCCTCACACAATGCGAGATGCCGTGATTCCACTATTGGTGCCCTTGAAGGCAGCGACCGAACCTTTAAAAACAAGGTTGGGGAAATCTCCACAACTTAATTGGAGGCTCCCAACGACACCATGAAGCTTCACCACAATGGACTATGGCTCCGAGGTGACCTCAACCGTCTAGGGTGCTCAAACACCCAAGAGTAACAAGATCCGCTAGGGATTAGTGGGGGGAATCAAATTTCTCTTGGTGGAAGGGTAGATCGGGGCCTTCTCAACCAATCCCGAGCAAATCAACAAGTTTGATTGGCTAGGGAGAGAGATCGGGCGAAAATGGAGCTTGGAGCAACAATGGAACTTAGGGATGGAAGAGGTGGTCAACTAGAGGAAGAAGACACCCCTTTTATAGTGGAGAGACAAATCCAACCGTTATCCACTTACTCAGCCCGCGACCTGCGGTACTACCGCTCCTAACAAGCAATACTATCGCAGGGGCTCACGGTACTACCGTGGCGGGCCGCGGTACTACCGCTGCAGCGGCAGGGGCTAGTCCAGGCCAGAGCCGCCAAGGCTGAGAGCGGTACTGCCGCTGACGCGGTACTACCACTCCCCCTTGCGGTACTACCGCAAGGCCAGGATGGACTAGGATAGGAAGGGCATGGATGAATAAAAATACATCCGTGTCTACTTCCGCATAAAATCAAACAGTGCAAAAATCCGACATGGTACTACCACGCCTGGCTTGCGGTACTACCACGCAGGGAGCGGATGTAAAAAAATACACCCGCCCCTAATTCCGCTCGTGCTACTGAGCCGGACCAGGACTCGCGGTACTACCGCGCACCGGGGGCGGTACTACCGCGTAGGGCGCGGATGTAAAAAATTACATCCGCCCCTACAGCCGCAAGAGAGGCTGAGCCTGGCCTAAGGCCACAATACTACAGCTCCATAGGAGCGGTACTACCGTGTGCGCCTACGGTACTACCGCAAGGGCTTGCGGTACTACCGCAGGGGCCTGCGATACTACCGCTCCTAGGAGCAGTACTACCGCATGCCTCAAATAGCAGCACTTATGAATCCTTCTTTTTGCACAATAAAGGAGATAACGGAGGATGCTCCAAAGCTCAGAGGGAAAGGCGGGGTAAAGGGAGAAAATGTGTATGTGATGATTCCACCCAAACCTTTCCACCGCGGACCCCCTCTTAATAGTACGGCTATCCTACGACTCAAATCCACCAAAAGAGACGTAAAACACCACCGTCTTCAATAGTATTCGAGGGGTATCAAACCGTCTTTGCCTAACGGCGAAGCGACTAAATACTCAAGGCACACGATTAGTCCGCAAAAGCATGCCATCAATCACCAAAACACCTTAGGGATAAACATGCCCTTACAATCTCCCCCTTTTTGGTGGATTGATGACAATATGGGATTTGCATGAAGGGAAAGAATATAGCACAAGCAAACCCCACATCTCTAGAATATAGACGAGCTCCCCTAGATTCGTGCTAGAGTAAAGTGCTTTGGACTGCACGACACGAATACTAGGATCACCACTCCCCCTATATTTTAGAGACAAAGCATATCTTGCAATAATAAGGCTAACACTAAACAAGATAGTAAACAAGAGCATAACATAAATAGCACGAAGTAGCATAGGCTCAATAAGGTAATAAGATATGACAGAGTGCATATGTCTTACACCATATGATAGACCAAGTCTCACGAGCAAACTAAACCAAAGCAAAGGAAGGTTCAACGGAACAAACACGAGAAAAGAAAACACAAGACTCTCGCAAATCCCTACACTCTCTCCCCCTTTGGCATCGAGATGCCAAAAAGATAGAGAGGACACCTACACACAAGTGGTGGCTCAAGCGGAGTAGTCAGACGCACGGTCCTCGTCAGACTCGGCAGCAGGAATGGTCTTCTCGATGTCCTCCTCAGAATCAGTCCACTCGAAGCCTTGTTTCGCCATCCACTCAGCCTCTGGAGTGATGCGATCCTCAGAACCGCCAGAAACGTCCTCTCCAAACAGCCTCATGATCTTCTTGTCCCGGCAGCGACTCTCCTTGGAGGCAACATGAGACCTGTACTGACCCTTGGCCTGCATGCAAAACAAGGTCTTCATATTGTTCTTCAGCCTCTTAGCCCAAGATGGCTCAGAGGTGGGAGGGGTGTAGCCCTCAGAGCTGACCTCATCTGATGGCTCCTCCTCATCCTCATCTGCATCCACATCCATGGCAGCCGCAGCCTCAGCACGAGAAGTGGTGTTAGCCCACTAAGTCTTGACACGGAGCCAGATGGAATCATGCCAAATCCAATCAGGGGCCTCAAAGTCATCCTGAGGGTAGATCTTCTCCCAAGTTGCAGAGATCAACTGAAACAGATACGGTCCATAGATGGGGACCTTGCGGTTGAAGATGGCAAACCAAAGCTCACACCACATGATGTGTGAGACATCAAGTGGTAACGTCTGAGAGTTGCGCGCTTCTTCACATAGGAGCAACATGTCCACAAGATAAGTGTGTACCTTGTCCTTATCCCCAATGCGTGGGAAGAGAGAGTTGCAGAAGATCCGGTACATGATGTCAAGGAAAGAGTTGAGCACCCATGAAGACTTGCCACTGGAGAGCTTCTTCTCAACAAGGAAGGGCTGAAGCTTGTTCTTGTTGGCAAACTCGGTATTGGAGTGAGGACGAACACCTTGGGGTGTGGCGAGCCCCTCATCCGAAACACCAGGCAAAGTCATGAACTCCCTCCAGGTAGCCGTCAACCGCCGACCATTGGTCATCCAAGTCATCGTCCTGTCCTCATTAGGATGAAAGTACACCGAGGCGAAGAACTGAGCCACAATCTCCGGATCATAGTCTTTGTGAAAAGAGATGATATGCTCAATGCCAAACTGCTCCACTAGATCCAGAGCCTCACCAAAGTATGCCCGGTGCTTCTCTTCCCTCATATGATGCATGTTGATCCAATGCACATCCACATAGATATTCCGCTTGGCCTTGATCACATCCAAATAAATGAGATTCTGCTGCTTGGTCCAGAACAACTCATTCCCTCGAATGTTGGCACGAGGATTCACATAGGGATTGATCTTCCTTCAAGAGACGAACTCAGCAGGCGGCATCTCATCCATACTCATGGCGGGTTCCTTATCCTTGGTGGCGGTGGTCTTGGTCCTGCGTTGGGGGGCACTTGAGCCCTCAGGAGCTTCATCTTGATTGCGCAGGCGCTTGGAGCCCGTGTCACGACTTGGATTGGAACGACGAGCATGAGCACCTGAGACACACACCACAAAACACACATGCAAGAAACGCGAGAAGGATCAGTGCAAAGAACGCAGCAAAACAGTGAAACAAGTAGAATTCGCACATAATAGCTTTGACAGCAACTGTAGCACCGCTTGGTCACGCGGAACCAAAAAATTATTGCCGCTCCAAATCACGGTAGTACCGCGCGCGCGGTAGTACCATGCTGGAGGAACAGTAGTACCGCGCCGGAGGTGCGGTAGTACCACACATTTTCAGATCCGAAACAACAGTTGAATCTGGGAACTACCGTGACGACAAAGCGGTACTACGGCCAATCAAATCTACCACGGGACAACATATTATGTATAAACTCTACGCATCACTACTCTCCTCCAACCTACTCTTGCAAAGATTTAACCTAAAATCTCAAGAACAACTAGCATCTCCCAAAAACCTAGAAGCAAAAGAACAAACCAAAAAGAGAGGGATTTGGGGAAAGACCTTGGTCCATGGCAAGAGGAAGTGGTGGGGAATGATCCCACCGGTCGGAATCCGAGGAGAGCAGCCAGAGAGGAAGATCTGGCGAGGGTCTCCGGCGCCGTTCATGGGCAGGAGAGAGAGAGAGGCAGCATGGGGAGAAGGAGTGGGTATGGGGGAGTTGGAACTCCCCCTGCCCGCTCTTAACCCCCACGCGCTCGCTATGCCATGGTAGTACCGCGACTCATTGCGGTAGTACCGCCCGGGCGGAAGTACCGCGCCGTGGATGGTAGTACTGCTCCACCAGCGGCAGTAAAAAATTACTGCCCTGCTGGTTGCGGTAGTACCGTGCCCTGCGGTAGTACTGTGGCGGACCACGGTAGTACCGTGAACCCAATAAAATGCAGTTTCAAGCACGGGAGAAAAATGACTTTGCACGGAACCTTCAAGAGAACACACACACACCAACGAGCGAACAAGCGAAGCACCGCAACCAAACAAGAGGCAACAAAGACCAAAACGAGACACAACCTCTCCAAGGAGGGGGCGGTGACCGGAGCCACCTATGTTTGAGTTGATTGGTATGGCACCGCGAAGAATTATCCTTGGGCCCATGACCAAACTTGTCTTTGAAGCACATGTACCATAAAAAATGGCTAATGTGAAAGAGTTGATCAATTTATGCATAATGGGGGGAGGAAGAGTTCATTGAGAGAACAACACTCCCACTATGTCCATGCCTACACCTAAACTAGACAACAAGTTGAGTGTGGTGGGATGTGCAAGGGTTCAAGTCACATTGCTCGAATCAATGATATTTAGCTCATGCCTTAACTCGTGAAATCTTGCTTCATCCAAGGGATTCGTGAAAATATCTGCAAGGTTATCGTGAGTGTTGACATACTTGAGATCGATCTCCCCTCGCCTAATATGATCCCGGATGAAGTGATACCGAATCTCTATATGCTTCGTCTTGAAGTGTTGCACCGGGTTGAGAGAAATCTTGATGGCACTTTCATTGTCACACCAAAGAGGCACTTTCTCACAAATGACACCGTACTCCTTTAAAGTTTGCCTCATCCATAGGAGTTGGGCACAACAACTACCGGCCGCCACATACTCCGCTTTGGTGGATGAGAGAGACATACAACTTTGCTTTTTGGAAGACCAACTCACCAAAGAGC
The DNA here is from genome assembly GCF_002162155.2 of Triticum dicoccoides. Classification (NCBI taxonomy): domain Eukaryota; kingdom Viridiplantae; phylum Streptophyta; class Magnoliopsida; order Poales; family Poaceae; genus Triticum; species Triticum dicoccoides. Next base: position 160,375,382 of record NC_041383.1, on the reverse strand, counting down.
AACCAAGAAATTGGCACCCTCTAGAAGTCGACTTCCTATCCACTTTGTCTCCCGCCCAGTCGGAATCCGTATATCCTTCAAGCTTGAAGTTTGCTCCTCTTGGGTACCACAAGCCAAAGTTTGGGGTATGAGCCAAATATCGAAAAATTCGCTTGACCGCCACATAGTGGCTTTCCTTTGGTGCGGCTTGAAACCGTGCACACATTCCCACACTCAACATGATATCTGGTCTAGATGCACAAAGGTAAAGCAAGGAGCCAATCATGGAGCGATATACCTTTTGATCCACTGCTTTACCATTGGGATCAATGTCAAGTTGGCACTTGGTGGGCATTGGAGTAGTAGCCGGCTTGACATCACTTAGTTTTAATCTTTTGAGCATGTCTTGAGTTTATTTGGCTTGGTTGATGAAGGTTCCTTTTCTTCTTTGCTTGATATCGGACCCGAGGAAGAACTTCAACTCTCCCATTGAAGACATCTTGAACTTAGAGGTCATGAGAGCGGAAAATTCCTCATTGAAAGCTTTGTTAGGGGAACCAAAGATAATATCATCAACATATAGTTGGCATACAAACAACTCCCCTTTAACCTTCTTAGTAAAAAGAGTGGGATTGATTTGCCCAACCTCAAACCCACGATCTTGTAGCAACTCGGTAAGGTGGTCATACCACACACGTGGGGCTTGCTTAAGGCCATAGAGTGCCTTATCGAGTTGATACACATGATCCGGGAAGTAGGGATCCTCGAACCCGGGGGGTTGCTTGACATAAACCAACTCATTAATAGGTCCATTAAGAAAAGCACTCTTCACATCCATTTGTTGTAACTTAAAGTTGTGATGGGAAGCATAAGCAATCAACAAACGAATGGATTCAAGGCGAGCAACGGGAGCAAAGGTTTCACCGTAGTCGATACCCTCGACTTGGGAGTAGCCTTGTGCTACGAATCTTGCCTTGTTGCGAATGATTTTCCCATGAGCATCTTGCTTGTTCTTGAATATCCACTTGGTTCCAATGACGTTGTGGTTCTCCGACGGCCTTGGCACCAATCTCCACACCTTGTTGTACTCGAAGTTCTTGAGTTCTTCATGCATGGCATTGAGCCAATCCGAATCTTCGAGCGCCTCATAGACCTTTTGGGGTTCAACACAAGAGACAAACGCGTGATGTTCACAATAGTTTGCTAATTGTCTATGAGTGCTTACCCCCTTTCTTAGGCTTCCAACCACATTTTCCATGAGATGACCTTTGGTGGTGAGCTTGGAAGCAATCTTCGCGGCATGATGCTCTAACTCCTCCTCGGATGTGGAAGGAGGAGGGGTAACTTGATCATCTTGAGTGCCGTCTTGAGCTTGTTCTTGGTCTTGAAATTTCTCGAGGGGGAGAACTTGACCTTGGGCATCATTTGGTGGTTCACCACCATCTTGAGGTTGATCTTGCCCTTGGTTTTGTTAGAGAGGTTGAGGGCCTTCACTTTGTTCTTCGGAAGCGTGTGGGTCTTGGGAAGGTGATGGCTCCACTTGAGTGGAGCATTGTCCTTCTCCTTCGGCCACAAGGGGTTCCTCAATGGGTAGGATATGACCAATACCCATTCTTCTTATGGCTTGGGGAGGAATTTCATCACCTACATCACAAGTACCACTTTGCTCCACTTGGGAGCTGTTATTCTCGTCAAACTCTATGTTACACGTCTCCTCAATGAGTCTGGTGGACTTGTTGAGGACACGGTAAGCATGAGAGTTTGTAGCATAACCAAAAAATATGCCCTCATAAGCTCTAGCCTCAAATTTAGACAAAAAAACACCTTTCTTGAGAATGAAACACTTACACCCGAACACCCGGAAGTACTTGAGGTTGGGCTTGTCACCGGTGAGTATTTCATAAGGAGTCTTGTTCAAGCCTTTGCAGAGATAGAGCCGATTGGATGCATGACATGCTGTGTTGATGGCTTCAGCCCAAAAGTTGTATGGAGAATTGAACTCTGCCATCATGATCCTTGCCGCATCCATCAACTCCGGTTCTTCCTCTCCGCGACACCATTTTGTTGAAGGGTATATGGTGCAGCATATTGATGCTTGATTCCCTCATCACTAAGAAACTCATCCAAGGTGTAGTTCTTGAACTCGGTGCCGTTGTCACTTCTTATTGTCAAGATCTTTGCATCATGTTGACGTTGAGCTTCATTTGCAAAGTCGATGACGGTTTGTTGAGTCTCACTCTTCCTCTTGAAGAAGTATACCCAAGTGTATCTTGAATAATCATCCACAATCACCAAGCAATACTTTCTACCTCCAAGACTATCAAAGGATGGAGGCCCAAAGAGATCCATGTGAAGGAGCTCCAAGGGTCTCTTCGAGTAGATGATGGTTGTGGGAGGGTGAGCCTTCTCATGAAGCTTTCCTTCAATACAAGCACTGCAAGCACGATCTTTGGCAAAACTAACATTTGTTAGTCCACGTACATGGTTCCCCTTGAGAAGACTTTGCAAAGATCTCATATTGACGTGGGCTAAACGGCGATGCCAAAGCCATCCCACATCAACTTTAGCCATTAGGCATGTCGCGGTCTTAGTGGGTTGCTCCGAAAAGTTAATCACATAAAGACTGTTATGGACATGCCCAACAAAGGCTATTTTAAGAGTCTTGCTCCACAAGAGGGCCACGATATCAATATCAAAGAAAGTAGCAAAGCCCATGAGTGCAAGTTGACGAACGGAAAGAAGATTGAATGCAAGGGACTCAACAAGCATGACTTTCTCGATCGTTAGATCATGAGAAATGACAACCTTGCCAAGACCCAATACCTTAGAAGACGATGCATCACCCCACTCAACATTGGTGGGCATAGAAGGAATCTTTTGCACGTCCACCACCAAGTCCTTGCTCCCGGTCATATGATTCGTTGCCCCACTATCGAGCAACCATGATCCCCCACCGGAAGCAAACACCTACACGAGATCAATGCTTGGTTTTAGGTACCCATCTTGTAATGGGTCCTTTGATGTTAGTAACAAGGGTCTTAGGAACCTAAATAGACCATTCAATGTACTCATAAGGAGAACCAACAAATTTAGCATAAACATGCCCATCACTAGCAGGACACAACACATAAGAGGGGTTAAAGTCGCCGGCTTTGTTGGAGGAGGTGGTTTTGCCCTTTTTGACATCAACACCCTTCACATTGTTCTTTTTCTCCTTAGGATCACCCTCTCCCTCTTTCACAAAAGTTTGCTTGAGAGGAGGAGGTCGTTTGGTCTTGTCGTTCTTCTTCTTGTTCTTGGACTTGGGTGCGAACCCAATTCCCTCCTTGGCCACACCTTCCTTTTGATTGCTCAAAAGGTCGTTGAGGTTCTTCTCACCTTGAATGCATGTCACAAGGCCTTTCTCAAGTTGATCCTTGAACTTGGCATTCTCCTCCACAAGATGCACATGCTCACAACATGGGTTAGTGGCATTTGCATTATCAATTAACACCATATGAGGAAAGGTGCCTTTTTCTTTGGTTAACTTAACTTGGAATTGATCATGAGACTCCTTGAGGCTAGCATGAGCACCCTTCAAGACCTTGTGGGCCTTGTCGAGTAAATCAAACTCCTCCTTGAGTCTAGCATGGTCAACGCCAAGTTTAGCCTTCTCGGAAGTTAGCACACGAGACATAACAAGAGCATGATCAAGATCTTTCTTTAACTTAGCATGGTCATATTGTGTGACTCCTCAAGAGCCAAACGATGTCCACGTTCTTCCTCAAGAGCATTAGATAGATCGGATATCTCATCGGCATAGTCACGACTATGGCCTTCCATCTTAGAGATGGTTTCTTCATGAGCCTCGATCATGTCATTGGCTTCACCAAGTTGTTTCAAGAGAGCAACGAAGTGCTTCTTGGATTTGCCCTTTAGCTTACTCATAAAAGACTCAAATTCATTTACTTTCTCACTAGACCCCTCATGTTCATCAATGCAATCCATCAAGGAGGGATTAGTAATGATGGTGGTTTTGATGTTGGGAGTTACCTTGTTAGAGGCTTTGGCCATGAGGCACTTGGCGGTGATGTTCTCGTTGGGTGAATCGAAGAGAGACATCTGGGGAGTTGTGGCAATGGCGACGGATGCCATGGCCATTGCTTCACTATCTTCATCATCATCGTCATCCTCATGGTATTCTTCTTGAACCACCAACCCTCGAGTAGGAGTCTTTTTGGTGAAGTTGTTCTTGTTGGGGAAGGACTTGGCTTTGTCTTTTCGGATGAGCTTGCCACCATTGTCTTCCCGTTTCTTGTATGGACAATCCGCAACGAAATGGCTCACATTGCCACAGTTGAAACAAGTGCTTACTCGTTGCTTTCCCTTAAAGCCACTTGAGTTGTTCTTGTTGAAATTGGGCCTTGAGTTCTTCTTGCTCCAAAATTGCCTTGAAGCAAGAGCCATGTGCTCATGATAATCATACTTCATATCTTCGGGGTTGCTCTCCTCATCTTCCTCTTCTTCCTATTCTTCCACAATAACCTTGGCCTTAAAGGCAAGGTTGGGCTTCTTTGCCCTTTGAGAGCGGAGCACCGCGTCATCGGCGGTCTTGTCCAAGATGCTCATTGCAACAAACTCATCCAACACTTCACTTGAGGTCATGGAGTGGAAGTCCGGTCTTTGACGAATGACGGAGGACATGGCCTTGTTGTAGGGCATCATGGCCTTGAGGAACTTGCGCTTGATCCAATTGTCATCCGTGTCCTTGCTCCCATGATCTCGGAGTGAGACCGCGAGTTTGGTTACTCTCCGAAAGAGCTCACGAGGTTCTTCATCTTCTTTCATTGCAAACTCATCGGCTTCATCTTGCACCACTTCATAGTTTGAGTGTTGAATGCTTGCACTTCCCCGGTAGAGAGACACAACGCATTGCCATGCGTCTTTGGCCATGGCATGGGGTCGGAGATGAGGGAGATCTTTGGGGAGAATAGCATCTTGGATGATGAAGAGAGCATTCTCATTGAATTGATTATCCACTGCTTCTCTAGGGGTGAAGTTGCTTCGGTCATGTGGATAGAAACCTTCTTCAATAATTCTCCAAAGATTAGTATTCACGTGATTTAAATGACGCTTGAAGCGATACACCCAAGAATCAAAATCCTCATTTTTCACAATCTTAGGAGGAGGGCCGACATGATTTAAATGAGTAGAGGGAATCGGTCCTCCATAAGTTGGAGGTTCCACATGGGCAAAGATGCCGGTGCCATTTCTACCACTAGTAGAAGGACCCTTTTCACTATTAGCTTCCCCCTTGTCGAAGTTAGCATCCGTCACCTTGTTAGTGGGATCACCCACTTTCAACGGCACGGTAGATAGTTTAAGTCCTTCTAAGAATTTATTAAACATGCTTTCAACCTCGGTGGTCATAGAGGTTTTTAATGTGTCCAAAGCCACATTGAATTCCTCACGAGACACCGCGGTTTCCCCATCACCCGTAGACGAGCTCGGATTCACACTGGAGTGCTCCTCCCTGCCGTCTATAGTGTCAACCATACTCTTCGGACGACAAAGTCCTTAATAAAGAGACGAGGCTCTGATACCAATTGAAAGGATCGATATAGTTGACTAGAGAGGGGGGGGGGGTGAATAGGCAAATAACAATTTTTAGCTTTTCTTTACCAAATTAAACTTTGCATCAAAGTAGGTTGTCTAGATATGCAACTAGGTGAACAACCTATATGATGCAACAACAACAATCACACAAGCAAGCAAGGGATATAACACAAGTAAGCTTGTAAAAGTAAAGGAGCGAGATAACCATGAGTGGAGCCGGTGGAGACGAGGATGTGTTACCAAAGTTCCTTCCTTTTGAGGGGAAGTACGTCTCCATTAGAGTGGTGTGGAGGCACAATGCTCCCCAAGAAGCCACTAGGGCCACCGTATTCTCCTCACGCCCTCACACAATGCGAGATGCCGTGATTCCACTATTGGTGCCCTTGAAGGCGGCGATTGAACCTTTACAAACAAGGTTGGGGCAATCTCCACAACTTAATTGGAGGCTCCCAACGACACCACGAAGCTTCACCACAATGGACTATGGCTCCGAGGTGACCTCAACCGTCTAGGGTGCTCAAACACCCAAGAGTAACAAGATCCGCTAGGGATTAGTGGGGGGAATCAAATTTCTCTTGGTGGAAGTGTAGATCGGGGCCTTCTCAATCAATCCCGAGCAAATCAACACGTTTGATTGGCTAGGGAGAGAGATCGGGCGAAAATGGAGCTTGGAGCAATAATGGAGCTTAGGGATGGAAGAGGTGGTCAACTAGAGGAAGAAGACACCCCTTTTATAGTGGAGAGACAAATACAACCGTTATCCACTTACTCAGCCCGCGACCTACGGTACTACCGCTCCTGACAAGCGATACTATCACAGGGGCTCACGATACTACCGTAGCGGGCCGCGGTACTACCGCTACAGCGGTAGGGGCTAGTCCAGGCCAGAGCCGCCAAGGCTGAGGGTGGTACTGCCGCTGATGCGGTACTACCACTCCCCCTTGCGGTACTACCGCAAGGCCAGGATGGACTAGGCTGGGAAGGGCACGGATGAATAAAAATACATCCGTGTCTACTTCCGCAGAAAATCGAACAGTGCAAAAATCCGACATGGTACTACCGCGCCTGGCTTGCGGTACTACCGCGCAGGGAGCAGATGTAAAAAATTACATCCGCCCCTACTTCCGCTCGTGCTATTGAGCCGGACCAGGACTCACGGTACTACCGCGCACCTGGGGCAGTACTACCGCATAGGGCGCGGATGTAAAAAATTACATCCGCCCCTACAACCGCAAGAGAGGCTGAGCCTAGCTTGAGGCCACAGTACTACAACTCCATAGGAGCGGTACTACCGTGTGCGCCTACGGTACTACCGCAAGGGCTTGCGGTACTACCGCAGGGGCCTGTGGTACTACCGCTCCTAGGAGCAGTACTACCGCATGCCTCAAATAGCAGCACTTAGGAATCCTTCTTTTTGCACAATAAAGGAGATAACGGAGGATGCTCCAAAGCACAGAGGGAAAGGCGGGGTAAAGGGAGAAAACGTGTACGTGATGATTCCACCAAACCTTTCCACCACGGACCCCCTCTTAATAGTACGGCTATCCTACGACTCAAATCCACCAAAAGAGACGTAGAACACCATCGTCTTCAATAGTCTTCGAGGGGTATCAAACCGTCTTGTGCCTAACGACGAAGCGACTGAAATACTCAAGGCACACGATTAGTCCGCAAAAGCATTGTCATCAATCACCAAAGCACCTTAGGGATAAACATGCCCTTACAGGCGGTAGCATTATAAGATGATCCCTTACTAAAATTTCAAGGTATAAGTTTTCTCCCCGAGTATGCACCGTTGCGACAGTTCGTCATGCTGAGACACCATGTGATGATCGGGTGTGATAGGCTCTATGTTCACATACAATGGGTGCAAGATAGTTTTGCACATGCGGAATACTCGGGTTAAACTTGACGAGCCTAGCATGTATAGACGTGGCCTCAGAACACCGGAGACCGAAAGGTCGAACATAAATCATGTAGTAGATATGATCAACATAGAGGTGTTCACCATTGATGACTACTCCATCTCACGTGATGATCGGACATGGTTTAGTTGATTTGGATCCCGTACCATTTAGATGGCTTGAGGGATGTCTATCTAAGTTGGAGTTCTTAAGTAATATGAATAATTGAACTTAGTTTATCATTAACTTAGTCCTGATAGTTTTTGCATATCTATGTTGTAGATCAATGACCCGTGCTACCGTTCCCTTGAATTTCAATGCATTCCTAGAGAAAGCTAAGTTGAAAGATGATGGTAGCAACTACACAGACTAGGTCCGTAACTTGAGGATTATCCTCATTGCTGCACAGAAGAATTATGTCCTTGATGCACCGCTAGGTGAAAGGCCTGCTGCAGGAGCAGATGTTGATGTTATGAATGTTTGGCAACCTCGATCTGATGACTACTTGATAGTTCAGTATGCCATGCCTTACGGCTTAGAATCGGGACTTCAAAGACATTTTGAACGTCATGGAGCATAAGAGATGTTCCAGGAATTGAAGTTAATATTTCAAGTAAATGCCCGAGTTGAGAGATATAAAGTCTCCAACAAGTTCTATAGCTACAAGATGGAGGAGAACAGTGATACGTCTCCAACGTATCTATAATTTATGAAGTATTCATGCTGTTGTTTTATCATTCTTGGATGTTTTACAATCATTTTATAGCAACTTTATATCATTTTTTGCGACTAACCTATTGACCCAGTGCCCAGTGCCAGATTTTGCTAGTTTTTTACATCGCAGGAAATCAATATCAAACAGAGTCCAAACACCATGAAACTCCACGGAGATTTTTTATGGACCAGAAGGAACCCAATGGGTCAAGCTGCACTTGGGGGGTGCCCCGAGGGGGGCACAACCCACCAGGGCGCGCCAGGCCCCCCTGCGTTCCCAGGTGGGTTGTGCCTACCTTGGTGGCCTCCCGCACCCCCTCTTGGCAATATAAATTCCCAAATATTCCGAAACCCTTCGGGGTTAACCTAGTTCAGAAGTTTCGCCGCTGCAAGGCTCTGTAGCCACCGAAAACCAATCTAGACCATGTTCCGGCACCCTGCCGGAGGGGGGAATCATCTCCGGTGGCCATCTTCATCATCTCGGCGGCCACCACGATGAGGAGGGAGTAGTCCACCCTCAGGGCTGAGGGTTTGTACCAGTAGCTATGTGTTTAATATCTCTCTCATGTTCTTGAGATGTCACGATCTTGATGTGTCGTGGGCTTTGTTAATATAGTCGGATCATATGGTGTTTTCCCCTCTCCATCTTGTTGTGATGAATTGAGTTTTTCCCTTTGAGATTTCATTGTTATCGGATTGAATACTTTTATGGATTTGAGAACACTTGATATATGTCTTGCAATTGAATACTCGTGGTGACAATGGGGTATCCTATTGATTCACTCGATATATGTTTTGGCACTCAACTCGTGGATTCCCGAGGTGACATTGGGGTAATCTATGCATAGGGGTTCATGCACGTTCTTGACTTTGTTTCTCCGGTAGAAATCTTCGGGCAATCTTTGAAGTTCTTTGTGTTGGATTGAGTATTATGAATATGAATTTGCTTTGGTGTTATTTTAGTAAGAACTCTAGGATAGATCGAACGGAAAGAATAGCTTTGTGTTATTTTAGTACAAACTCTTGAATAGATCGAACAGAAAGAATAGCTTTGAGGTGGTTTCGTACCCTACAAACAATTTATTCATATGTTCTCCGCTAGATAGGGACTTTGGAGTGATTCTTCATCGCACTTTGAGGGATGGTTATATGATCCAATTATATTAGCATTGTTGAAAGGTTGCACTAGTGAAAGTACGGACCCTAGGCCTCATTTTCAAGCATTGCAATACCGTTTTTGTGCCCGTTTACTATTTGTTACCTTGCTGTTTTTATTTATTCAGATTATAAAAATATATTTCTACCATCCATATTACACTTTTATCGCCATATCTTCGCTGAACTAGTGCACCTATACAGTTTGCCATTGTATTTGGTGTGTTAGGGACACAAGAGATTTCTTATATTTGGTTGCAGGGTCGTTTGAGACAGACCATCTTCATCCTATGCCTCCCACGGATTGATAAACCTGAGGTCATCCACCTGAGGAAAAATTTCTATTGTCCTACAATACTCTGCGCTTGGAGGCACAACACGAGTCTACAAGAATAAAATTGCATAGTTGACATCAAGCTCTTTCCGGCGCCGTTGCCGGGGAGGTGAGTGCTCGAAGGTATATCTTTAGATCTTACAATCAAATCTTTTAGTTTCTTGTTTTATCACTAGTTTGGTTTATAAAAGAAAACTACATAAAAATTGAATTGAGGTTGCATCATATTATTGATCATCTTTATAATATCTTTCTTGAAAATGATGGATCGGAAATTATGCTCAATTGTTGGAAGAAGAAGTCGATAAAATGCTTGGCACAAAATATATAAATAATGAGCATGATTGCAATGTTGTTAGTATGAATTCTTTGAATATCCATGATGCTAATGATATGCAAAGCCGTAAGCTTGGGGATGCTATATTTGATGAATATGATATTTTTAGTACCCCAATTTTTTATGAGAAAAATTATTATGATGATTGCATGCCTCCTATTTATGATGATTATATTGATGAAAGTGGATTTGGAGAGGTCATGACTTTATTTAGTGATACATCCACTATTTTGGAAGAGGTTTCAATTGACTATGGCAACAAAGTTCCTCTCTATGATGATTATGGTGATGACATGTATGTTATATTGAATAATGATAACCATGAAACTTGTCATCGTAATTTTAATTTTCAATCCCATGATAGTTATTTTGTTGAGTTTGCTCCCACTACTATTCATGAGAATAAATTTGCTTATGTAGAGATTAGTAAAATTTCTTCATGATGCTACTGAAAATTATTATGAGAGAGGAACATATGCTTGTAGGTATTGCAATAATATCAAGTTTCCTCCCTATGTGTTGAAAATCTTGAAGTTTTGCTTGTTTTGCCTTCCTATGCTAGTTGATTCTTGTTCCCATAAATTGTTTGCTCACAAAATCCTTATGCACAGGAAGTGGGTTAGGCTTAAATGTTCTAGTCATATGCTTCATGATGCTCTCTTTATGTTTCAATTCTTATCTTTTATGCGAGCATCATTGAAATCATCATGCCTAGCTAAAAGGCATTAAAGAAAAGCGCTTGTTGGGAGACAACCCAACACTTGTACCTACTGTTTTTGCATGTTCACATGATTATGCTACTGCATTGATCATGTTTTATAGCTTTTGTTTCAATAAAGTTCCAAGTAAAGCATTTGGGATCATGTTGGGTGATAGTTGATTTGACCCTGCTGTAAAACAGAAACTTTTGCGCTCACGAAAATGAGTCTCATTTTTAACAGAAGAGTGCTATTTAGTTGATTATTTTTGCAGAAGTTTAACATACAAATTGGTCATGTGTTCCAATTTTTTCATAATTGTTGGAGTAGCAGAAGTATGGTTTGAGTCCAGATTACTACAGACTGTTCTATTTTTGACAGATTCTATTTTCAATGCACAGTTTGCTTGTTTTCTAGTTTCGATGGCTTATATTACTCCAGTGGCCATCTTCATCACCCCGGCAGCCACCACGATGAGGAGGGAGTAGTCCACCCTCGGGGCCAAGGGTTTGTACCAGTAGCTATGTGCTTAATCTCTCTCTAGTGTTCTTGAGATGTCATGATCTTGATGTATCACGGGCTTTGTTAATATAGTCGGATCATATGGTGTTTTCCCCTCTCCATTTTTTTGTGATGATTTGAGTTTTTCCCTTTGAGATTTTGTTGTTATCAGATTCAATACTTTTATGGATTTGAGAACACTCAATATATATCCTGCAATTGAATACTCGTGGTGACAATGGGGTATAGTATTGATTCACTCGATATATGTTTTGGCACTCAACTCGCGGATTCCCGAGGTGACATTGGGGTAATCTATGCATAGGGGTTGATGCACGTTCTTGTCTTTGTTTCTCCGGAAGAAATCTTGGGGCACTCTTTGAAGTTCTTTGTGTTGGATTGAGTATTATGAATATGAATTTGCTTTGGTGTTATTTTAGTACGAACTCTAGGATAGATCGAACAGAAGGAATAGCTTTGTGTTATTTTAGTATGGACTCTTGAATAGATCAAACAGAAAGAATAGCTTTGAGGTGGTTTCGTACCCTACAAACAATTTATTCATATGTTCTCCGCTAGATAGTAACTTTGGAGTGATTCTTCATCGCACTTTGAGGGATGGTTATATGATCCAATTATATTAGCATTGTTGAAAGGTTGCACTAGTGAAAGTACAGACCCTAGGCCTCATTTTCAAGCATTGCAATACTGTTTTTGTGTTCGTTTACTATTTGCTACCTTTCTGTTTTAATTTATTCAGATTATAAAAATATATTTCTACCATCCATATTACACTTTTATCACCATATCTTTGCCGAACTAGTGCACCTATACAATTTTCCATTGTATTGGGTGTGTTGGGGACACAAGAGATTTCTTGTATTTGGTTGCAGGGTCGTTTGAGAGAGACCATCTTCATCCTACGGCTCCCACAGATTGATAAACCTTAGGTCATCCACTTGAGGGAAAATTGCTATTGTCCTACAAAACTCTGCGCTTGGAGGCCCAACACGAGTGTACAAGAATAAAGTTGCGTAGTAGACATCAAACAGTTCTGTCAGTGAACACATACTCATAATGTGTGGATATCATAACCACTTGACTCAGCTGGGAGTTAATCTTCCAGATGATAGTGTTATTGACAGAGTTCTCCAATCACTTCCACCAAGCTAAAAAGGCTTCATGATGAACTATAATATGTAAGGGATGGATAAGAAAATTCTCGAGCTCTTCACTATATTCAAAGCTGTGGAGGTAGAAATCAAGAGGGAGCATCAAGTGTTGATGGTTAACAAGACGACTAGTTTTAAAAAAAAGGGCAAAGGAAAGAAGGGGACTTTCAGGAAGAATGGCAAGCAAGTTGCCACTCCCGGGAAGAAGCCCATGTCTGGACCTAAGCCTCAAACTGAGTGCTTCTACTGCAAAGGGATTGGTCACTGGAAGTGAAACTACCCCAAGTATTTGGCCGATAAGAAGGATGGCAAAGTGAAAAAAGGTATATTTGATATACATGTTATTGATGTGTACCTTACTAATGCTCGTAGTAGTGCCTGGGTATTTGATACTGCACCGGTACGCGTCAGTCCTATACAAACTGTTTTAACCCTTTCCGTGATGGCATTTGGAACCGTCGCCTAGTGAGTGACGATGATAGAGGGGGTTCCTTCCCACACGACTCAGAAACCATCGGGGATAGGGACCCTACAGTACTCCTACTCGTTTCTGCTCGCATTGCCATCACAGTCGGTATTCTGTGGTGCTACGTTTATGATGCGCGGCCCATCACAAATGGTTCACTATTATAGAACATGTATGATGCACGACCCATCACAAACAGTTCACTATTAAGAAGATTAGCTAATTGTCATACGAGTGTCGGACATGATTATGAAACGTCGGACCGTCGTAACATCGTCATACACGACAACTATCGCACACACTATTCTGTGGTGCAACATTTACAATGCATACTTCATCAGAAACAGTTCATGGTTGCGAATCGTGTACGATAAGTCAACTAACACAAACATTTAGTTTGCCCGCACCGTTTGTGATATTGTCTGACATCGCACACGCTTTGCAAATGGCAACTGTGTGCATGCTTGCACACGTTCCCTCTCTGTGAACCATCTCGGATTATGGTGTATATCACAAACATTTGTGTTCTACTAACCGTGTGTGCCGTAACAACCTGGAGAGTGTAATTTCACCGTAATTTAATTGTTGCTATTTCAAATTGTACCGGATTTGAATTTGAATTTGAATGTATCACTACAAAAAAAGACACATCCGTGACATTTTGGGCCGAATGAATTTTTTTCTGTCATACATATGACACTTCTATGACGATAATTGTGACAAAACCCGGTATCATCATAGATGTGGTGGGCTCCTACTTCTATGACAAAAAATCATGACAGAAAATGGGCTTTTCATCCTGGGCGGGCCGGAGACGCAGTTGCATGAAATTCTTTGGGCCGTCCATGATGGGAAAAACCGTGGTAGAAGCAAGGACGAGGAAAATTTTGGGGAGTTCCCGGTTACGGTGGGAGGTCGGGGGCCAAGCGATGCGCGTTTCTCTCGTACACGTACGCGCGTGTGTGCGAGGCGTTGGCTCTAACTGAACCCGAGCGAGGCGTTGGGATCTAACTGAACCCGAGCGATTGCACTGCAGGCTACGCGTTACTGAACCCGAGCGATCGATCGATGGCTGTTAAGTGAACCCGATCGAGCGATTCCTTTGCT
>NC_041383.1:160335334-160361171 GCF_002162155.2 Triticum dicoccoides | reverse complement strand
AACAGTAAACAGTGGAGGGGTGCCCGTGGAGGGGTGGTTGAACAGGACCCCATGGTGTGGAGGGCTGGATGAACAGTAGACGATGGAGGGCTGGATGAATAGTAGACGGTGGAGGGGTGGTTGAACAGTAGCCGGTGGAGTAGCGCGCGGTGGAGGCTGGATGAACAGGAGCCCGTGGAGGCTGGATGAACAGGAGCCCGTGGAGGCTGGAGGAGGTTGACGGTAGCCCGTGGAGGCTGGAGGAGGTCGACGGTGGAGATGAACAATATCCCGTGAAGTCCCATTTTGCGGTACGCCACACCCCTCCCAATGAACAGGACCCCCGTTTCGACCGTAGCGCTCCAGCACAAGTCCGTTTCATCCGTTTTGCGGTACGCCACACCCCTCCCGACGAACATGACCCTCGTTTCGACTGTAGGAGGTCCGTTTCCTCCGTTTTTCGGTACGCCACACCCCTCCCGATCAACAAGACCCCCGTTTCGACCTTAGGAGGTCCGTTTCCTCCATTTTGCGGTACACGACACCCCTCCCGATCAACAGGACCCCCGTTTTGACTGTAGGAGGTCCATTTCCTCCGTTTTGTCGTACGCCAGACCCCTCCCGATGAACAGGATCCCGTTTCGAACGTGGCCGGGGGAACACAAGGCTGTTTCCTCCGTTCTGCGGTATGCCAGGCCTCGTTTCCATCCCCTGTTCCGTCCAAGCCCTCCCGATGAACACGACCATGCATTCCGTTGCCTCCCGATGAACACGACGCATTCCGTTCCCTCCCCATGAACACGATGACGACGCTTTTTCTTCGTTCCGACCCAGCCAATGTACATGAGCCCTGGCCGTACGTATATATGCGCGAGTAGGCGTTTGAGACCCCGCCCGTATGTACACATAAGTGGCCGTATTTTCTTTCTTGCACCCTGGCCGCTATATGTACGTGTACATGCTACGTGCACGCCTCTACTACGACACATGCGTGCCTCTACTACGACACGTGCGCGCCTCTACATCCACCAATATGTACGTACACGTTCACGACCAGAATGACAACGCTACGTACGCTTCGACCAGGTGGGTCCCGACTGTCAGGCACTTCCTAGCGTGCGAAGATTTAGCTGGTGGGTCCCAGCAGTCAGGGGGGCGAATCGTTTTTTTTGCACGGACGCACTTCCTTGCATGCAAACATGTAGCTGGTGGGTCCCAGCAGTCAGGGGGGCGAATCGTTTTTTTCGGACGCACTTCCTTATGTGCGAAGATGTAGCTGGTGGGTCCCAGCAGACAGGGGGAAACATTTTTTTGTGAAATAATGTGGCCCATCCGGTGGGTCCCCGCTGTCAGATGGAGGAATAATTATTTTGTGCGTAATAAGGAGGCACTTCCTTGCTGCGACCGTGGACCCAGCTGTCAACCTCTCCACGTACAGTCCACGTCCGATGGGAGCCATTCCCTGACCACGTTGACCATGCTGCGCCGAGAGCACCAGGGCGGTGGACGACGGCGAGGCCTAGGAATGGGACAACACGGAGCCAGGGAAGACGCGGCAGTGGATGCCCACGCGTAGAGGAGTATGAGGGTTTACTCGTTCAGCTGCGGTGTGGGGCTGCCATCCCCGCAGAATAACATGGGGTGTGGGTGCGTAGAGGGATGGCCTGGCCAGCGGTGGGAGTAGTAGGGGGCGGTGAGGCCTCCGCGGCATCACAGCCGGCCACGGGCGGCAGGAGCAGGCGGCACGACCAGCGCTGCTTTGGGCGGCTGGAGCAAGAAGACCAGAAGTTGAAGAAGTAGTACGGCGTTGGATGGACATCGTACGGTCACTGGAGCTAGAATCGTTCATATATTGACTAAAGTTGACAAAGGCCTCCGTCCCAGTCAACTTAGTAGGCCCACAAGTCAGCCTCCCACCAAGGTGGGTCCCAGCTAGCAGGGGGTACTCATTTTTTTGTGCGTAATAAGGAGGCACTTCCGGTGGGTCCGAGCTGACAGCGAGGGGAACATTTTTTTCGCGAAATACGGTGGCCCGTCCTGTGGGTCCCAGCAGTCAGGGGGAAACGTTTTTTTCACAAAATACTGGTGGCCCGTCCGGTGGCTCCCTGCTATCAGGTGGAGGAATAATTATTTTCCGCGTAATAAGGAGGCACTTCCTTGCGGCTCCCGTGGACCCAGCTGTCAGCCTCTCCACGTACAGTACTCTTCTGATGGAAGTCGGTCGTTGACCACATTGACCACGCCGCACCGAGAGCACCACGGCGGTGGACGATGGCGAGGCCTAGGAAGGGGACGACACGGAGCCGAGGAAGACGCGGCAGTGGAAGCCCGCGCGGAGAGGAGTACGAGGGTTCACCGGTTCGGCTGCGGTGTGAGGCTGCCGTCGCCGCAGAATAACAGGGGGTGTGGGTGAGTAGAGGGATGCCCTGGCCAGCGGTGGGAGTAGTAGGGGCGCTGAGGCCTGCGCGGCAGCACAGCCGACCACGGGAGGCGGGAGTAGGCGGTCCCGCCGGCGCTGCATTGGCGGCTGGAGCAAGAAGATCACAGATTGAAGAGACACGACGGCCGTTGGATTGACATCCAACGTCTGCTAGAATCGTTTGTTGACGTATATAATAACTAAAAAAATCTTGCATACGCGTCAACTAAACATGCCCACAAGTCAGACCACTCCCTCTTTTTTTAATAATTTATATATAGCTCATGGCAACTTCTTATGCAATTTATTGCAGTCGTTTTTTTGCTTGGCCAGGGCCAATTTCACATATTTCTGTGGGTTCCAAACTATTTTTAATACCGAAATGTCGAGCCAGATTTAAAGTACTTTGAAGATATATTTAAATTAAGTTAATGCCCAGTGAAATAGGAATCTGAAAATGTGAAAAAAATCAAAAATTATAAAGTAATTGCCAATTTGTCATCTGTTTTTATATTTACAACCCATTTCATATTACTTTCAAGATTTGCAGGCGTCTTGAAAGAGTTGCAACCCATCAGGGCATAGAAAAATAAGTAGGCCTGGATTGGGTATTCTTCAGAAAAAGTAAACTGGGGTCATTTTCACAAAGAAAAAATAGCTGGGCTGGTCACATGGTGAACATAAAATATAAGCCTGGGCTAGACGGGCCACAAACCAGTTCAAACCCCGCTCCGTCTCAACAATACCAAACAAAAAAAATACTGCTCGAGTAGCTACGTCCCAGGTGTCAGCCGATCTTGTACTGTTCTCTTGTCTATTGACTATATACGCTCACAATGTCGTGGGTTCCAGATGTCAGGAAAACACTAGGAGGAAGCATTTTATTTTTCCATACGCTGACGTGGTGGGACCCTACTATCATCCTCTCCACGTACTTCTGCCGATTCTTGTTGTTTGTTGACCATGTTGACAACGCGAGAGGGCGGCACCGTGGCGAGCGCACCAAAGCGCGCGGAGGACGTCAGCGTTAACGATTTAGGAGATGGTGGGGCGGCGATGCGTGCGCTGAGGTGCAGCCAGCCGTGGGAGGCAGAAGCAGGCGGCCCCGCCGGCGCTGGTTTGGTTTTGGCGGCTGGAGGAAGACAGGACTGAAGAAACACGACAGACTGTAAAAGCAGCAGGAGTGCTTAACAACCTTAACTGAAACCAGCAGGGGCACTTAACAACCAAAGCTGAAAGCAGTATGAGTACTTATACAGGTTCATCCGTACAAAGCATGCCTCGAACAATGCTACTTTGCCTACAGTTAACCAAGGGCGAGGCCGCCAAGCCCCAGGACAAGGCCCAGGCGCCACCCCGCGCATCCACAACCTTCTGAAAGCAGCTTCATCTCACAACATGGTCAATAAACAGGATATTCGCTTTAGAGCCATGGAAAAGCATGAACATAATCTTCTGTCCTATTCTCCAAGATGGACGGGCCTTCATTATTTAAGACCACCCATGAATAAGTATCTTTTCACCTCCAAGGGGAATTGAGTAGGTCGACATAAACATCATGTTGTGACCAAGCACAAGTCTGACCCGACCATGGTCAGGCATCTGTATAGGAACAATAGAACTCGGCAGTTCCTGTTTGAAGAAGATCACATCTGTAAAACTGTGTATAAGCAATAGTTTATGAACAACATATATAACATAAAACAGCTCGTACCATAAGTTTCTCGACATAGTTGGACCTGTTTAACGAGTTCAGCAGTGGCACACATATCCCACGTGGCCTTCCACCATTGAAACGCCCCACAAGGACCTCAAGACGATCAATAAAGTGTAGGAACTTGTGGATGTCGATCCAGTCAACTTCAGTGCCATTAGTAACAGCCGAGTTATTACAGAGTAACAAACGAGCAGACTGCTTAACTCTCAAAAAACCTACACGTGCCACCAATTATAAGAAAATATTAGTTAGAAGTAGCATCTTCGTGAGAGATTCGTTGCTACTTCTAAAGTTAAATTGTGATTAGTTAGACAGAATAGGTGGATTAAGAAGTAATCGAGGCGACAAGCAAGAACCAGATACAAAACTAACATGGATGAACAATTGGAACGGTGTCGGGGTGGAAGATCGCAGTGAAGATGAGACCAGGTTCTGCTATTTCCATCAACATTCGTGCGCCAACTTTCAGTCCGTAACACTTGAGAAAGTTTATCGAAGTTCGGCCATAAAAAAGCAGCGATCTTCTTGGTTCATGAACCCAACTTGGAAGTAATATCCATGGCTTGTCTTCACTGTGACCATTAAACTAGTGTATTCAGTTATGGCAAGGCCGAGCATCTTGAGTACATGTGTTCTGGCAGAGCAAATAATACACTGCAGGAAAAATAATATGAGAACACAACATGTTCAAAAAACCCCCACCCTCCCGGATAGAAAAGAGGATTCTAGGAACATACTGTGCGCGTTTCAAAATGCTGTGTTAGAATGAGAAGGTACAAGTGTGGCGTCTCGCCAAAGGCGCAGAAATCTGTAGGGTACTCACACTTTGGGCACTGCAACTGAAACACACTAGATTCAGTACGAAGAAAAATGCATCAACGGCGGCGGCTGCCATCCTAGGATTACCCGCGACCAAGGGAGTTGGATTTATCGGGGATGGATGAAGAATTCGTACCTGGTTCTCCATGAGAAAACCCTATGCAATTGCCGAGCGGGGGTTTTCTCTGAACAAGCAGACGAGGGAGAAGGGGATTCAGGCCCAGTGAAATATTGCCGCTTTGTCCGTCCAGCTTACTGCTAAAGCTGGAAAGGGGGGTGTTGTGATTTGACGGCTCATTGGGCATTATTGCGGCACTACGACCGGGGTGTGTCTACCGTGAAGTTGTGCACTCTAATTTGTGCATATGGCACGTGGACCCCGTTGCCAGTTACCCCACATATCAGCGAAAGGAAGTAGAAAGACAGGAGTAACTAGTTACACATAAATATATTTTTTGACAAAGAGATACTCCCTCTGTAAAGAAATATACAAATCTTTTATATCACAGGCTCACCTTGCCGAGATATATACTCCCTCTGCAGCGCACGGGCATTATGGGGTTTCAACTTTTTTTATGGGGGTTCAGCTGAGAATATAATACTCAGATAGGCTCACGGTTCTGGACTTTGGGCCGCAGGCCGACCCTGCATGTTTGGGGGCCCATGTGTTCTACCTCAGCGCTTTATATTGCAAGCGATCAGTACGGCGCTGGTTTTAGATGCTGTCGCAAGGCGAATACACAAAATTGAATAAAGCACGACAGCTGTTGGAATGAAATCGAACGACAGTTCCTAACCAGCAATCAGAGTTGCAATTCTATCAACGATATACCATGTGATAAATAATACTGTCGTACTACTTATACACACAGGAACTCTTGTTTCACCATGCCAGATTATTACATAAAAATCTCTCGGAGGATAGATCAGTTCGGCAGTTGTGTGCTGCTATTGAAGAATTTCAAAGTTGATTTGGACCAGCTCTCCTTGTCGGGAAAGTTCGATTTTGACATCATCCCCTACCGCAAGATATGATTTAGATTTGAACCTTGACCATCCTTTAGCATCAATCATCATGCGACCATCCTTTGTACTTAAGGTATATTGAGCAGGCTCATTCACACCAAGGCTGTGCATGGTAAGAGAAACTTGGCCGCGGTCGCCCAGATTGTTGAACGACTCCCTTGTTGCTCTAGGAATTCTCTGTTTGCAAACAAGAAGACATACCCAAACAGCTAGATCAACACAGTGAATCATGTGAAACAACATGGAAAGAAAAAAGAATGAAGCACTTGGGCGGCCAATGCTTACCAAGAAGGTGGACATGTCGGTTTTTGTAAGGACTTTGGTATATGAAGTGCGAACTGCAGCCCAGTCTGTTGCCAGTGCAACTGCACGGGCCGGAGCAGATGCAAGTGCAAATGTTGGTGCAGGTGCCGAAGCCGTTGCTACTACCAGAGATGGTGCTCCTTGTAGAGCTGGTGCTGGTGTCGGAGCAGGTGCCGGTGTCGATGCCCAATCCTCCGGTAGATCAGACTGATCCGCTGACGCGGTCGGTGCCCAATCCTCAGCTGGATCAGACTAAGCTACTGATGTCTACTACACAACCTTCTTCTTGTAGACATTGTTGGGCCTGCAAGTGCACAGGTTTGTAGGACAGTAGAAAATTTCCCTCAAGTGGATGACCTAAGGTTTATCAATCCATAGGAGGCGTAGGATGAAGATGGTCTCTCTCAAACAACCCTGCAACCAAATAACAAAGAGTCTCTTGTGTCCCCATCACACCCAATACAATGGTAAATTGTATAGGTGCACTAGTTCGGCGAAGAGATGAAGATACAAGTGCAAAATAGATGGTAGATAAAGGTATTTGTAATCTGAAATAATAAAAAACAGAAAGGTAACTAAAGATAAAAGTGAGCGTAAATGGTATTCCAATGATAGGAAACAAGGCCTATGGTTCATACTTTCACTAGTGCAAGTTCTCTCAACAATAATAACATAGATAGATCATATAACAAGCCCTCAACATGCAACAAAGAGTCACTCCAAAGCCACTAATAGCCGAGAACAAACGTAGAGATTATGGTAGGGTACGAAACCACCTCAAAGTTATCCTTTCTGTTCTATCTATTCAAGAGTTCGTAGTAAAATAACATAAAGCTATTCTTTCCGCTCAATCCATCATAGAGTTCATACTAGAATAACACCTTAAGACACAAATCAACCAAAACCCTAATGTCACCTAGATACTCCATTGTCACCTCAAGTATCCGTGGGCATGATTATACGATATGCATCACACAATCTCAGGTTCATCCAACCAACATAAAAGTACTTTAAAGAGTGCCCCAAAGCTACTACCAGAGAGTCAAGAATGTGTGCCAACCCCTATGCATAGGTTCCCAATGTCACGAAACCCGCAAGTTGATCACCAAAACATACATCAAGTGGATCGCAAGACATACATCAAGTGTTCTCATAAAAGACTCAATCCGATAAGATAACTTCAAAGGGGAAACTCAATTCATCACAAGAGAGTAGAGGGGGAGAAACATCATAAGATCCAACTACAATAGCAAAGCTCGGGATACATCGAGATCGTGCCATAGAGGAACACGAGAGAGAGAGAGAGAGATCAAACACATAGCTACTGGTACATACCCTCAGCCCCGAGGGTGAACTACTACCTCCTCGTCATGGATAGCGCAGGGATGATGAAGATGGCCTCCCGTGATGGGATCCCCCTCCGGTAGGGTGCCGGAACAGGGTCCCGATTGGTTTTTGGTGGCTACAGAGGCTTGCAGCGGCGGAACTCCTGATCTATTTTTAGGGTACGTAGGTATATATGGGTGCAAGGGGTACGTCGGTGGACCTCCGGGGTGCTCATGAGGCAGGGGGGCGCGCCCAGGGGGGGGGGGGGCACCCTCGTGGGCAGCCCGGGACTCCCCTGACGTGCACTCCAAGTCCATAGGGCGGGTTTCCTTCCAAAATTAACTTCTCCAGTTGATTTCGTTCCGTTTTGACTCCGTCTGATATTCCTTTTCCTCGAAACACAGAAATAGGCATAAAACAGCAAATCTGGGCTGGTCCTCCAGTTTATAGGTTAGTCCAAAAAATAATATAAAAGTGGATAATAAAGCCCAATATTGCCTAAAATAGTAGATAAAGTAGCATGGAGCAATCAAAAATTACAGATACGTTGGAGACGTATCAAGCATCCCCAAGCTTAATTCCTGCTCGTCCTCGAGTAGGTAAATGATAAAAAGAGAATTTTTGATGCGGAGTGATACTTTGGCATAATTTCAATGTAAATCTTCTTAATTGTGGTATGAATATTCAGATCCGAAAGATTCAAGACAAAAGTTCATATTGACATAAAAGTAATAATACTTCAAGCGTACTAATCAAAGCAATCATGTCTTCTCAAAATAGCATGGCCAAAGAAAGTTATCCCTACAAAATCATATAGTCTGGCTGTTTCTCTATCTTCATGACACAAAGTATTTAATCATGCACAACCCCGATGACGAGCCAAGCAATTGTTTCATACTTTAATAATCTCAAACTTTTTCAACTTTCGTGCAATACATGAGCGTGAGCCATGGGCATAGCACTATAGGTGGAATAGAATGGTGGTTGTGCAGAAGAAAAAAAGGAGAAGATAGTCTCACATCAACTAGGCGTATCAATGGGCTATGGAGATGCCCATCAATAGATATTGATGTGAGTGAGTAGGGATTGCCATGCAACGGAAGCACTAGAGCTATAAGTATATGAAAGTTCAACAAAATAAACTAAGTGGGTGTGCATCCAACTTGCTTGCTCATGAAGACCTAGGGCACTTTTGAGGAAGCCTATCATTGGAATATACAAGCCAAGTTCTATAATGAAAAATTCCCACTAGTATATGAAAGTGACAACATATGAGACTCTCTATCATGAAGATCATGGTGCTACTTTGAAGCACAAGTGTGGTAAAAGGATAGTAGCATTGTCCCTTCTCTCTTTTTCTCTCATTTTTTTATTTGGGGCCTTTTCTCCTTTTTTATGGCCACTCTTTTTTTATCTCGTCCGGAGTCTCATCCCGACTTATGGGGGAATCATAGTCTCCATCATCCTTTCCTCACTGGGACAATGCTCTAATAATGATGATCATCACACTTTTATTTTTCTTACAACTCAACAATTACAACTCGATACTTAGAACAAAATATGACTCTATATGAATGCCTCCGGCGGTGTACCGGGATATGCAATGAATCAAGAGTGACATGTATGAATGAATTACGAACGGTGGCTTTGCCACAAATACAATGTCAACAACATGTTCATGCAAAAAGCAATATGACAAAAGTAATGTGTGTCATATGAACGGAACGGTGGAAAGTTGCATGGCAATATATCTTGGAATGGCTATGGAAATGCCATGATAGGTAGGTATGGTGGCTGTTTTGAGGAAGGTATATGGTGGGTGTATGATACCGGCGAAAAGTGCACGGTATTAGAGAGGCTAGCAATGGTGGAAGGGTGAGAGTGCGTATAATCCATGGACTCAACATTAATCAGAAGAACTCATGCACTTGTTGCAAAAATTTAGAAGTCATCAAAAACCAAAGCACTAAACACATACTCCTAGGGGGATAGATTGGTAGGAAAAGACCATCGCTCGTCCCCGACTGCCACTCATAAGGAAGACAATCAATAAATAAAATTGTGTTCCGACTTCATCACAAAGCGGTTCACCATACGTGCATGCTACGGGAATCACAAACTTCAACACAAGCATTCTTTAAATTCATAATCACCCCAACTAGCATTGCTTCGATATTATCACCTCCATATCTCAAAACAATTATCAAGCATCAAACTTATCTTAGTATTCAACGCACTCAAACGAAAGTTTCACAAATCTTGAATACCAAGTATATTGATATTAAGCAAATTACCATGCTATTAACAACTCTCAAAATAATCTAAGTGAAGCATGAGAGATCAATAGTTTCTTTAAAACAAATCCACCAACCTGCTCTAAAAGATATAAGTGAAGTACTAGAGCAAATGACAAGCTACTCCGAAAGATATAAGTGAAGATCAATGAGTAGCTAAATAATTATGTAACTATGTGACGACTCTCTAACATTAAAGAATTTCAGATCTTGATACTTTATTCAAACAGCAAGCAAAGCTAAAGAAAACTACATTGCAAGGATATCACAACTCATGTGAAGAAGCAAAAACTTAGGCTCAACCGATACTAACCGATAGTTGTTGAAGAAGAAAGGTGGGATGCCTACCGGGGCATCCCCAAGCTTAGATGCTTGAGACTTCTTGAAATATTATCTTGGGGTGCCTTGGGCATCCCCAAGCTTGAACTTTTGTGTCTCCTTAATTCCTCTCATATCATGGTTTCTCTTTTTATCAAAAGCTTCATTCACAACAAACTCAACAAGAACTTGTGAGATAGGTTAGTATAAACCAATGCAAAACCTCATCATATTCTACTGTAACAAATGACTAAAATTATTATTCAAAATTTCATACTAAATGCCTCTGTATATTTAATACTCCTATCCTCAAATAGAATCATTAAACAAGCAAACATATGCAAACAATGCAACCATAACAACAATCTGCCAAAACAGTATAGCCTGTAAAGAATGCAAGAGTATCAATACTTCCCCGACTCCAACAATTATGAACTAAATTCCCACTGTAATAAATTTATCAGATCTCAATATGAAAAAATATTCAATGTTATACCATTCTCTGACTTCTCTAGGGAATTTTTGCAACAGCGGTAAACTTTCTGTTTTCAAACAGGAACATGTATACTAGCAAAATAAACATGGCAAAGGCTATCCTTGACTTTTTATTGAAACTAAAGATGCAAAACATTATTCTAACTAACAGCAAGCAAAAAATAACAAAATAAAATGACGCTCCAAGCAAAACACATATCATGTGGTGAATAAAAATATAGCTCCAAGTAAAGTTACCAATGAACGAAGACGAAAGAGGGGATGCCTTCCGGGGCATCCCCAAGCTTAGTTGCTTGGTTGTCCTTGAATTTTACCTTGGGGTGCCTTGTGCATCCCCAAGGTTAGGCTCTTTCCACTCCTTATTCCATAGTCCATCGAATCTTTACCCAAAACTTGAAAACTTCAACCACACAAAACTCAAAACAAAACTCGTAAGCTCCGTTAGTATAAGAAAATTAAACCACCACTTAGGTACTGTAATGAACTCATTATAAATTCATATTTGTGTTAAACCTACTGTATTCGAACATCTCTATGGTTCATACCACTTAATACTAGCCATAGATGCATCAAAATAAGCAAACAACACATAGAAAACAGAATCTGTCAAAAACAGAACAGTCTGTAGTAATCTGTATCAAACGTATAATTCTGGAACCCCAAAAATTATGAAATAAATTTCCGGACCTGATAAATTTGTCTATTAATCATCTGCAAAAAGAATCAACCTAAAAGCACTCTCCAGTAAAAAATGGCAGCTAATCTCGTGAGCGCTAAAGTTTCTGTTTTTCACAGCAAGATCATATAAACTTCACCCAAGTCTTCTCAAAGGTTCTACTTGGCACTTTATTGAAACAAAAGCTATAAAACATGATTACTACAGTAGCATAATCATGTGGACACACAAAAACAGTAATGATAAATATTGGGTTGTCTCTCAACAAGCGCTTTTCTTTAATGCCTTTTTAGCTAGGCATGATGATGGCAATGATGCTCACATAAAAGATAAGAATTGAAACATAAAGGGAGCATCATGAAGCATATGACTAGCACATTTAAGCCTAACCCACTTCCTATGCATAGGGATTTTGTGACCAAACAACTTATGGGAACAATAATCAACTAGCATAGGATGGCAAAACAAGCATAGCTTCAAGAATTTAAGCACATAGAGAGGAAACTTGACATTATTGCAATTCCTACAAGCATATATTCCTCCCTCACAATAATTTTCCGTAGCATCATGAATGAATTCAACAATATAACCAAAACCTAAAGCATTCTTTTCATGATCTACTAGCATAGAAGATTTACCACTCTCCACATAAGCAACATTCTTCTCATGAATAGTAGTGGGAGCAAACTCAACAAAATAACTATCATGTGATTGAAAATTAAGATCAAGATGACATGTTTCATGGTTATCATTATTCTTTAAAGCATACGTGTCATCACAATAATCGTCATAGATAGGAGGCATGCTTTCATCATAGTAAATTTTCTCATCAAAGCTTGGGGGACAAAACATATCATCTCCATCAAACATAGCTTACCCAAGCTTGTGGCTTTGCATATCATTAGCATCAAGGGTATTCAGGGAATTCATACTAACAACATTGCAATCATGCTCATCATTCACATATTTTATGCCAAGAATTCTATGTAATTCTTCTTCTAGTACTTGAGCACAATTTTCCTTTCCATCATACTCATGAAAGATAGTAAAAAGATGAAGCGTATGAGAAAAACTTAACTCCATTTTTTGTAATTTTCTTTTATAAACTAAACTAGTGCTAAAACAAGAAACAAAAATATTCGATTGCAAGATCTAAAGATATACCTTCAAGCGCTAACCTCCTCGGCAACGGCGCCAGAAAAGAGCTTGATGTCTACTACACAACCTTCTTCTTGTAGACGTTGTTGGGCCTGCAAGTGCACAGGTTTGTAGGACAGTAGAAAATTTCCCTCAAGTGGATGACCTAAGGTTTATCAATCTGTAGGAGGCATAGGATGAATATGGTCTCTCTCAAACAACCCTGCAACCAAATAACAAAGAGTCTCTTGTGTCCCCAACACACCCAATACAATGGTAAATTGTATAGGTGCACTAGTTCGGCGAAGAGATGAAGATACAAGTGCAAAATAGATGGTAGATAAAGGTATTTGTAATCTGAAATAATAAAAAATAGAAAGGTAACTAAAGATAAAAGTGAGCATAAATGGTATTCCAATGATAGGAAACAAGGCCTATGGTTCATACTTTCACTAGTGCAAGTTCTCTCAACAATAATAACATAGATAGATCATATAACAAGCCCTCAACATGCAACAAAGAGTCACTCCAAAGCCACTAATAGCCGAGAACAAACGTAGAGATTATGGTAGAGTACGAAACCACCTCAAAGTTATCCTTTCTGTTCTATCTATTCAAGAGTTCGTAGTAAAATAACATAAAGCTATTCTTTCCGCTCAATCCATCATAGAGTTCATACTAGAATAACACCTTAAGACACAAATCAACCAAAACCCTAATGTCACCTAGATATTCCATTGTCACCTCAAGTATCCGTGGGCATGATTATACGATATGCATCACACAATCTCAGGTTCATCCAACCAACATAAAAGTACTTTAAAGAGTGCCCCAAAGCTACTACCGGAGAGTCAAGAACGTGTGCCAACCCCTATGCATAGGTTCCCAATGTCACGAAACCCGCAAGTTGATCACCAAAACATACATCAAGTGGATCGCAAGACATACATCAAGTGTTCTCATAAAAGACTCAATCCGATAAGATAACTTCAAAGGGGAAACTCAATTCATCACAAGAGAGTAGAGGGGGGAAACATCATAAGATCCAACTACAATAGCAAAGCTCGGGATACATCAAAATCGTGCCACAGAGGAACACGAGAGAGAGAGATCAAACACATAGCTACTGGTACATACCCTCAGCCCCGAGGGTGAACTACTCCCTCCTCGTCATGGATAGCGCCGGGATGATGAAGATGGCCTCCAGTGATGGGACCCCCCTCCGGCAGGGTGCCGGAACAGGGTCCCGATTGGTTTTTGGTGGTTACAGAGGCTTGCGGCGGCGTAACTCCCGATCTTTCTTCTGTTCTGGAAGTTTTAGGGTACGTAGGTATATATGGGTGCAAGGGGTACGTCGGTGGACCTCTGGGGTGCTCACGAGGCAGGGGGCGCGCCCGGGGGGGGGGGCACCCTTGTGGGCAGCCCGGGACTCCCCTGACATGCACTCCAAGTCCATCAGGTGGGTTTCCTTCCAAAATTAACTTCTCCAGTTGATTTCGTTCCGTTTTGACTCCGTCTGATATTCCTTTTCCTCGAAACACTGAAATAGGCATAAAACAGCAAATCTGGGCTGGGCCTCCGGTTAATAGGTTAGTCCCAAAAATATTATAAAAGTGGATAATAAAGCCCAATATTGCCTAAAACAATAGATAAAGTAGCATGGAGCAATCAAAAATTGTAGATACGTTGGAGACGTATCAGCTGCTGCCGCTGTTAGTGCTAGAGCAACTGCCGGTGCTCGATCCGTGCGAGACAACGGCGATCGTGTCTGGTCTGCTATGATCAACTTTCTAACTTGACTAGGATCCGTGACCGTGATCCAGTTTTTTTCTTCATTTCTTTTAAATGCGAGAAGGACTAATTGTGGCGTTTTTGTTAAACCAAACTGTAGTTCATCATAGGGATTCAGCTTGTACTCAGACAACAGACTGATCCAATTTTTTCCAGTAATATAAGTGATGGACAGTGCCTTCGTTACTGACACGACATAAGAAGTGAAACCTGCAAAAATAACCATCGTAGAGCAAACCAAACGGTTTATTCTGTGATGAATGTCACATGGCAAAACCTGCATCGTAAAATTGCAGGAAAAGAAAGAAAACATGACATTAAATCAATAAGATTTAGACAGTAAATCAATAAGATTTACTTGATGTGACATGAGTGAATCCTTACTAGCAAATCACTAGGTTGAAGTACTAAACAGAAGATTGATCGTCCAACTACGCGTGGCATGCAGGGGCCCCACCTACTCCCACAAGCAAGACAATCCAAAGGTCGTGACAAATCATATGAACAGAACATCCATGGGACTGGAAATCCTGGAGGGTGCGATAAACCCTGCAATGCATACAGATATTGGAGTGTAACCATAATTGATAAACCATCCTCACAAAAAATATGACCTGGATACTTCAAAATGTACAGACTGAATTGAGTGGACATACATTAACATAGACCGTTCTCAGGACTGACCACACACCAAAAGCGGAAGTAGTAATAAACAATACAGGGTTCACAAACACAAATCAAGTACTGAACAATAGTACTTACTACAGACAAGCAAAGTTGCACTAATTAAACTCTGCAGACTATTCCTTGCCACCGACCTACGGGATGAAGCCCGCATAACTGACTAGGCCATTGACTTCATGTGAGATGTCTACATGCACCATCACCATCTTGTCAACCTTGGAGAACCTAACAGAGTGGTCTTTCCACTCATAAACATGATGATGAAGACAGGCCACATCAGATTTGTTGGGAAGCTTTACAAGAACCACACCCTTCGTAATCGAAGGCACAACCAGGAAATTGTTGTGGTCAAGTACATCCTCGAGAACACGCCTGACAACAATGCTACAGGAAAAAACTAGTTCAGGACACGTGGCGACAAGGACACAGCAGATGGATAGTTCAGCAGTAGAACTCATCATCAGGTCTTCCAGTTCACACGACATGACTTTGAGAACTTCATCTCCACCGCGGACCTGGTTCTAATTCAAACAGAAACCATATTTTATTACTACCTCCGTTCAGAAATATAAGATGATTTTCGATATTATACTCCATATATGACTACATATACGCACAGAAATGAGTGAACAAAGACACTAGAACATGTCTTCAAAGGCATGAGAGCAGAGGGATTACATTCAATATCCATAACACAAGTTACCGAGGCAAATATACCCTCTTAAAAGGTAGCATTGATGTTCATAAAGTACTCCCTCCGTCCCAAAATTCTTGTCTTGGATTTGTCTAGATACGGATGTGTCAAGTCACATTTTAGTATTAGATACATCCGTATCTAGACAAATCCAAGATAAGAAATTTGGGACAGAGGGAGTAGTTGAAAGTAATCTATAAGAAATCAGTGTCAACCTCTCGCATGTTTTGGTCAAAAGAGGAATTTAGAACCATCATTTGGCACACTAAAATCACATGCAAGATCACCCAAAAAGTTGTACTACCAGTACTAGTACTGCGTGTTAGATGAAAAAACACGATCAAGATCGAGAAAAAGATCGTCAACAAGAGACATTACCTGGACTTGCTTAATGAGGGATCCCGGCGAGGGGGGCTTGGACAGGGTGATGGCTTTGAGCTTGTCTGCGGTAGTCTCGGCGGGGTGCTTGCGCTTCTTCGTAACATGAGCCTCGACGGTTTTGGCCAGAGCCATAGACATCACGTCGGTCGGTGCTCCGGCGTCCATCCAAGAGAGGAAGTTGAGAGAGAAGAGTGAAAGGAGGAACGAGATGAGGGAGAAGCGAAGCGAGTGGGGGTTTTCTTCAAGAGGGCAAGCTAAGAGAGAAGAGTGAAATGATGGTTGCTTCGTCCGTCCAACTTACTGCTGGAAAGGAGGGGGTTTTGTGATTTGACGGCTCATTGGGCATTAATGCGGTAGTTCGATAGGGGTAGTCTATCGTCACTCTACTACGGAGTAATTTAGTGCATGGCTGGTGGACCCAGGTGCTGGCTGTCCCACACGTCGATGAAAGTGAGTAATTTAGTGCATGGCTGGAGGAGGATCCGCACGGTAGAGCGTGTCCACCGTTTTTCATTCTGAAGAAAAAAAATGATTACAACAAGTGTTTCCACTCTTACGACGGAGGAGTGCGAAACACGGCAGCCGCTTGAACATACACAGTGCTCCTACTACTAGGCATGTAGTACGTCAGTAGTACTACACAATCTTGTTGCTAGTGTAGTAAGATATGACGATAACAAATGATGTTGTGTGCATGTCAACTACTCCTATATGTAACATAGTACCTCTTTTTTGACTGTCCAGTCGAGAATGAACAGTGAGATCATGTTAACAGAACTAGGTCCACAACGCACGGAGAGTATGGTGCTACAGTACTCCACGAAACATGAACCATATGAAGCACGAATAGTTTTAGACAGGGTGTATGAAGGGTGCACGGGATGGGAGCAAAAGTTCCCTTCTCGACCCACTTTTGGGTGTTTGGCAGAGTGCATGAAGGGTGCATGAGTCCACACTAGTAGGTTGACAAAAATACACGAAGAGGAAACAACTATATTGAGATGAGAATGCAACCAAACACACCCACACGCTTTGTGCTACAGTGAATGATCTGCACCATCTGAGTTTGATCCAATGGTCATGTTGCGCCGAGACATGGACATGCCCATGCAGAGGGCGCCTAAACACCACCGAAGTCCCTCTGCTTCTCAAGGCGCACGACATTGGTGATGTAGGGTGCAACCGCCCGCAGAGCCCGCTCCCGGTCGAAGGGAGCCAGCTCATCAAAGACGGCGTCCAATGGCACGAATAGATTCCGGTGACGGAGCCCTAAAAGGATTCGCTCGGCAACGGCGACGGTAGCCTGCAACCCCTCCTTGTCCAGCTCAGCCCCCACCATCGCGCGGAGACAGCTCAGCTCCTTGGAGATATAGGTGAAGAAGGAGACCAGGTCAGGAAGCCGCATCTCATTGAAGTTGACCGGGTGGTCAAACGGGTTTAGCCCGACGGCCGACATCGTCGCGCTGGCACGACGGTAGGCATCGTGCAGCCGAAACACGTGTGTGGCAACTTGGTTCACCAAGTGGCAGAGGCGATCCTAGACCTCGTCACGATCGGCCCGCTCGCGCTCCAGCTGGCTCCCCTGACGGCCTATCGTATCTCCTGCTTTCTGCAGCAATGCCGCCGACGCCTCGAGCATCTTTGTGGTGGACGCCTGCCGCTTTTGAAGCTCCGTGAACTCCCGCACATAACGGAGGAGCATGCCACTCCTCTCCTCCTTGAGCTCACGGAGCTCCACGTCCTTGGCCCTGAGCTCCGCATCCTTGGCATGGAGCTCCTATGTCGGGCGCCTCACCTCGGACTCCGTGATCTGCTGCGCCGCCATGGCACCAGGTAGAAGCAATGGGGAGGGGAAGCAAAGGGGGAGAAATGGCTGAAAGGCAATGCAATCTACGGGAAGGCGGAGGGAGCCAGCCGAGGAGCGGGGAATCTTTTGGTTTTCACCATGGTAAAACACCAGTCGACGACTTCTCACATCAGGGAGCAGTGGGTTTTTACAGGCGGAGTCATCATGACTAATTGCTGCCGCACGTGCTCCCGTCAATCACAAAATTAAAAATCCTGCCGTGCCTGCTCCCATCAATTAAAAAATTAAAATTCCCGCCGCACCCAAACACCAGAGCAACTCCGCGGTGGATATTTAAATTTACCTGCCAACAAGTAGATAAAAAAGGGGTGAAAAACAAATGTGGCGGTGGCCTAGCTAATCGGTCGAACTAGCCCAACTAGCTAGCGACTGTGCTTCACTGATGTACTCTACGGGAAAGGTGGTATTTCGTGATTTGATGACTCATTTACTTGCTTCCGCGCTACGACCGAGGAGGACCCAGAAAACGCGTGGTAGGGCGTCCCACGTGAGGAAGAGTATATGCGTGCACCACCCGGGAGGACCCAGAAACCGCGCAGTAGGGTGTGCCACGTCTCGGCACGAAGGAAAAATGTGCGTGTAAAAATATATTGTATCAGATGTAGTACCTATGGTTCGACCTCGGGACCCAGCCAGTCGGTCAAAAACACCCCACTAGCCACACAGCTTCATCATGCAAACGTGGCACAGAGGATAGATGTGGTTAGCTCCATCTCGACCAGCCACAACGTCTCTTGTTCTAGGCGATTCTTCTATTTTCCAATCTTTTTTTTAGTTGTAATAACACCACGGCAAGCTAGTGCCACTCTTCGTGTGTGCCCGTGCAAAGGTTAGACGATGGAGAGAAGAGAGATTGAGATCGCAGACCTGGGACCCACTAGTAAATGAGACAACGGTCATGCACGTGTTGACGAGGCACTCCCTCTACTCTACTCAACGCAAGTACTGTATAAAATCAAGTTATGGGACAAAGCCAACAACCGTTCGTTTTTTCAGGCTATCGACTTACGCTTTGTAGTCCAGGTTGCCAGTTCGAATCTTGTCTTTCAGATTTGTTAGTTTTAGGTCCAAATTTGATTAATGACAAGTGGGACCCCCATGTGTTGTTCTGATATTTCAGTGCAGGATGGTTTTTTTGAACAAACACTTTGCGCGGTTAGACAAGTAACAGCACGAGTTACACGTATTTTGCAAGTTTACGAACAAAAATGACAACGGCATAGAATATCACGTCCACCCCGCAGCTTAGATACTATGGTGATACGAGTTTTTACACTGTTGGAAGTGAGATCCAATGGCTTGGGTGTAGTCTTTGTAATTATGCGCGATTTCCAAACTCTCCAAAGGTTTTTTTTGCAAATAAAACATTCAGTCCTCGTGTGTGTCGCTGCATGTTTGATCCAACGGCTTCCCGGTGCTCATATTAGATGCTCCCCGTAGCTTAATTACCCACTACGGTGATATGAGCATCTAGGTCGTATGATCAGTGATCAGATGGCACATGCGTAGTACTTGTACTTTCTGCGCATTTCCCAAACTCTATCAGTTGTATATTGTAAAAACATTCAAACCTCCTACTGTGCGCCGTTAGATCTCAATGAACTCGTATCACCATAGAATCTACGGTGCGGGAGCACCTCATACTCTCCCGTGCGAGAAAACATAAGGTGCTATCACAGCTTGGATGCTACGGTGATACGAGCTTGGAGGTCGTTTGATCTGAGATCCAATGGCATCTGAGTAGTCTTTCTGCTCGTAAGCAGTGGCCGAACTCTTTTGGGGCTTTTCTGCAAAAAAACCATTCGAACCACCGAGGAGGTGTTGGGTCACAAATCCAAAGCCTCCGAAGAGCTTGTATCACCAAAGCATCTAAGGTGTGGTAGCACATGATATTCTTACATACAGGAGAATATGATGTCCTCCTTCATCTTAGATGCTACGGTGATACGAGCTTCGAGGTCGTTGGATATGGTAACAAAGGGCATCTAAGTAGTTTTTGTACAAATTGTGTGCAATTCTCAAACTCATCAAGGTTTCCTGCAAAAAATTAAGACACATCATGTGAGATGCTATATCTCAGATCTACAAGCTCCAAGCAACTCATATCGGCTTATAGCATCTAAGGTATGGGGGCACATAATATTCTCCCAGGGAGGAGGGGTGGGGGGGGGGTGCACAACCAATCGGTGGTTGGGAGGGCGGGGACAAATATAATATAAACAACCCTAAACAGAGCTCCACAATTTTATCTAAGGTCGAGGGGTTGACCCCCGACAATTAGGCTCCGCCTAAACACAACATTTGCATGTACTGTAGTACTAGACTTAATATTCATGTTTCAGTTTCATGTTCATTTTAAATATTGAACTGAGGACCATGGATGTCTTACATTTTACTCCCTTCGTTCCTAAATATTAGTCTTTTTAGAGGCTTCAAATGGACTGGCACATACGGATGTATATAGACATATTTTAGAGTCTAGCTTCACTCACTTTGCTCCGTATGTAGTCACTTGTTGAACTCTCTAAAAGACTAATATTTAGGAATAGAAGGAGTATTTTTGAATTCGTGTCATACATGCATGGTTTGGAAAAATAGATGCACTATACTTATTGGATTGTTGTTGTGTTCGTGTGTGTGTCTCTCTCTCTGTGTGTGTGGTCATATGCTTGATACATACAAAGTTTTCTCACCTCCATATTGTTCATCTTTTAAATTTGAATTTGCATTGGAAAACTTACTAGGGATACCATGAAATGTGAAATCCACATTGAGATCACTATATCACAAACTCACTCTAATTCAACAACTCGTCATGAATCAATTACCACGTTGAGATTAGTATTTGCAAGGAAAATACGGGTATTGTAATACACATAGATTCGTTCGGCAATTTAAAAGGTTCCTTTCGTATTCTCGAATGGTAGGACCCAATGGCGTACCAGCCAGACCTTCGCTCGTGTTGATCCTAAAAAAAACCCGGGCTCGTGTCCTTCGGTGGCGTGCGTGGTACGCACATTAGGCAACCCCAACCAGTCGAGCCTCAGCGTTTCAAGTCGAAATATCTGGCGACCAGAATTCTAGCCCTAGGAAATTCCCCTCATGTCCCCGGTCCATAATGACTACTACCGATGAACAACGGAGGGATGCTTTAGTAACTAGACAACGTTACCTACCGTGCCAAGCACGGTTCAATTCCCTCAGTCGCCGCTCATCAAGGTCACCCGTCAACTGCATTGCCTAGTACTACTACTACTACTACACCAGGATGAGCACAAAATTGAGCCTGTTTGTTCATGCCTAGTACTTGAGTTAATATATCAGGCAATGCACTGGTACGGAGGGATTATCCTTTTACTCTGCATATATAACTTGTCTAAAGTCTAACTAGCAAAATGTTTGACCAAATCCTTTCTTACGAAATACAACAGGACAGATGTACGGCTTGAAAATTTATTGCATGATGCAGGTTATGATATTGTTTCGAATCTTGGATCTTAAATTTCAGAAAATCCAAAAGTGAGCATAAATTCTTGAAACTGAGCATGGTCACGTGATATGGCACAAATATTACTTCGTAAGTTTTTTCTTCAATTCGAGACAAGCTGCTTATGACAAGTTGCACAAATGAAGAGCCAAGGTATTTTGGAACAAAGACCTATCACGTTAAGGTGAACGCTTTCACTATTGAAACCGTGTGCGTTTACGTGCCGCCACAAATCCCCGTCCCAGCAAGCGTGTGAGTCAACAGGAGGCGTGCGACCAGACCGCTACGCCGGCTGTAAGGGAGGCGTGCGAGCAGACCGCTGTGCAGACTCATCGGGAGGCAAGCCCTTTGACTAGGCTCCGCCGCCCACCGTCGTCCCAACTGCTCCCACTTTTAATGTCGCTGGCGCCGCAGTTTAAAATCAACCCCGCACTACCCGGTATCGCTACAATCATCTCTCTTCCTCTCCGATTCTCCTGTCGTCTACCTCCAACTAGCCTGACCTAAACGTACGCCATGCCGCATCATGATGATCTGCCCTTAGTGTTCCAGTTTCATGAGGAAGACACCCAGCCGGAGTCTCAAGAACATAAGGCGCTTTGGGACGAGCTTGAGCTGGCCTTGCCGGAAGACGCCGCGCCTGTCCCCGCTCCCGTTCCGGCTCCCGTCGCCCCGACTGCGCCAGCGCCCATCCCCGTGGCATTGATGGCTGGGAGCCGCACATTGTCGCTGAGCTTGATGCCATGGGGTTCCACGAGGTCCCCGCCGACTTTCACGCACCCATGCACCTACCAGCGCATGCGCGTGCACTGACGCGCACGCCCGTGCCGGTGCTCGTGCACCTGCCAGCGCATGCGCCTGTGCGTGCACTGACGTGCGCGCCCGTGCCGGTGCCCGTGCACACGAATGTCTCCGCCGCGCCGTTGACAGTGCTTGTACCCGCGCGGGTGTCAGTGCCCCCCTCAGCGGCATGGATGGTCGCCGTCGACCACTTCCTTGCACCAACGCCAGTCGCCTCCTCCAGCCAGTTGACTCGCTCCGAAGTCCAGAACATTTCGGCCTTCCTTGAAGCTAGGCCAACGTCCAGGAGTACACCAACAACGGCGCAAGACACCGCCGTCACCGTCAGAGGAGCCGCTTCCCACAGCGAGACGCCCCCGCCGCCGCCGCGTAATCTAAATTTGCCATGAATAACGTTCGGATTGCCATGCTTAAAATCCGAACGTTTATCATTTCCGTTTATTTTATATCGATTGTCGTATAATTTAAAGTCGGAGTCAGACTGAATGAAATGTATGGTTTGATTGATTGAATGTTCTGCTAGAGCCATATCAAATTAAATATAAAATGTCATCAAGCCACATGTATTCCTTGTCATCCAACGACCTAGACTGCTTCAATGTCGAGTGCTCAACACGTTTAGCGTGCAGTTAATTTCATGCCAAAAATAGTGCTAATCACATGACAACACGCAAATAACATCCTAGTAGTTAATATCCGCATGCACTTAATATACTTCCAAATTAACGTGCATTGCACGTACACACTGACTAGTGCTGCTAGTACGTGAAACTGGTACCGTGACTTGTGAACGTGTCCAGATATGGTCAACGGCAACATCGCCTGCGAGTTCTTCCTGTTTGCTTGTGCGTCTAAACGCAGAAGGGGAGGAGAGAGAGAGAGAGAGAGAGAGAGAGAGAGCACATGGAACCCACCAGTAAGTGAAGGCGAATAGTACTAAAAATAATATTACATGTTATCCATTAATTAGGCTGTGGTAATATAAAAGCATTATGTGAACAAAGGGGGTACAACAAACATTGCTATTCTACGTATGTTGCCTATTGACGTGCGGCTTGAAGGCCTGGCCGCATGTTCGATCCTCGTCCTTTATTTTTTAATTTGTATATGAGTCCAAATTTGTTTCATGACATGTGGGCCCCTTGGTGTGTAGTTTGTAGCACTTTATTTTTTGGGTCGAAATTTGTTCCATTCCAAGTGGACTATCGGTGTGTAGTTTTGTAGCTTATTTATAATAATTAAAGAGAACAACATAGTTTTTTCAATAATACCATGGTGCGACGTTGAAGGTGAGAAAGGACGTGCGAGAGAGCGATGACCGAGTGATAACCCACAAGTATAGGGGATCACATCAGCTTTCGAGGGTAGAGTATTCAACCCAAATTTATTGATTCGACACAAGGGGAGCCAAAGAATATTCTTGAGTATTAGCAGTTGAGTTGTCAGTTCAACCACACCTGGATAACTTAGTATCCGCAACAAAGTATTTAGTAGCAAAAGTGGTATGATATTAATGGTAACAGTAGCAACAGTAAAGACAAATGTTTTTGGGTCTTTGTAGTAGTTGTAACAGTAGCAACGGAAAAGTAAATAAGCGAAGAACAATATATGAAAAGCTCATAGGCAATGGATCAGTGATGGATAATTATGCCGAATGCGATTCCTCATGCAATAGTTATAACATAGGGTGATATAGAACTAGCTCTAGTTCATCAATGTAATGTAGGCATGTATTCCGTAAATAGTCATACGTGCTTATGGAAAAGAACTTGCATGACATCTTTTGTCCTACCCTCCCGTGGCAGCGGGGTCCTAGCGGAAACTAAGGGATATTAAGGCCTCCTTTTAATAGAGAACTGGACCAAAGCATTAATACATGGTGAATACATGAACTCCTCAAACTACGGTCATCACCGAGAAGTATCCCGATTATTGTCTCTTCGGGGTTGTCGGATCATAACACATAATAGGTGACTATAGACTTGCAAGATAGGATCAAGAACACACATATATTCATGAAAACATAATAGGTTCAGATCTGAAATCATGGCACTCGGGCCCTAGTGACAAGCATTAAGCATAGCAAAGTCATAGCAACATCAATCTCAGAACATAGTGGATACTAGGGATCAAACCCTAACAAAACTAACTTGATTACATGGTAAATCTCATCCAACCCATCACCGTCCAGCAAGCCTACGATGGAATTACTCACGCACGGTGGTGAGCATCATGAAATTGGTGATGGAGGATGGTTGAGGATGACGACGGCGACGAATCCCCCTCTCCGGCGCCCCGAACGGACTCCAGATCAGCCCTCCCGAGAGAGATTAGGGCTTGGCAGTGGCTCCGTGTCGTAAAACGTGATGAAACTTTCTCTCCGATTTTTTTCTCC
This sequence comes from Triticum dicoccoides, assembly GCF_002162155.2. Taxonomy (NCBI): domain Eukaryota; kingdom Viridiplantae; phylum Streptophyta; class Magnoliopsida; order Poales; family Poaceae; genus Triticum; species Triticum dicoccoides. The sequence continues at coordinate 160,336,562 of NC_041383.1, read as the reverse complement.
GCGAGACGGAAGATATAGAGTTGGAGTTGAGGTCGGTGGAGGTCCAGGGGGCCCACAAGATAGGGGGCGCGCCCTACAGGGGGGCGCGCCCTACAGGGGGGCGCCCCCTTGTCTCGTGGACAGGCCCTGGGCCCCCTGGTGTATTTCTTTCGCCCAGAAAATCTTGTTAATTCCAAAAAGTGCCTCCATGGATTTGCAGGTCATTCCGAGAACTTTTCTTTTCTACACATAAAACGACATCATGGTAGTTGTGCTGAAAACAGCGCCAGTCCGGGTTAGTTTCATTCAAATCATGCAAGTTAGAGTCCAAAACAAGGGCAAAAGTGTTTGGAAAAGTAGATACGTTGAAGACGTATCACCGAGCCAGAGGGAAATCAACTAGGGGAGTTGCATGGGTTGCAACAGTGTTTGGAGTAGTTGTGAGCCAGAGGGAAATTAATCCAAGGTTGGAGTGCCCCTCGCAATGTAAATAGCTCCGGCTTTGCGAGAGATGGAGAGGTAGTAGCTTCAACGCGTGGAAGATACGGTGTGAGAAAGCGAGGTCAATCGAGAGACATATAGATAGAGAGACAAAGTGAGTGTGGTCCGACATTCATTGAACAAATATATATGCTTCGGAGAGATATTATCCGATTGAGCTTTTGGCAAGGGTGAGGGCTGTAAGATAGAGCTTGAGAGATGATCCAGTCACAAATGTGTAGATATATTTTGTGCATGGGAGGAAGCAAGGTCAACCGATCACATAGGGTCGCCGTACGATCGAAAGAGTGAGACGGGTTGGAGAGAGTGACCTAGATAGACAATGTGCGTGAGAGAGTATACAATGTGAATAGGTCGAATTGGGCTCAAACATGGTGATATATCATTTTTTCCGAGAAAGAGCAAGGTCAATCTAGACATACGGAGAGAGAGAGAGAGAGATTGAGTAAGCGTGGCCCACCATGAGGTCGAAAGAATGGCAGCGGCTTGGATGGACTGACCTAGATAGACAATCTGCATGAGAGAGTATAGAGTGTGTCGATCGAGGCCCGAACAGGGAGATATATCATTTGTGTGTGAAAGAAAACGAGGTTAAACGAGACTCAGATAAAGAGAGCGAGATTGAGCGAGTGTGGCCCGCTGTGCGGAAGAAAGAGTGAAACAGTCTCGAGGGAGTGACCAAGATATACAACGTGTGTGCATGCGCACGAGAGGTTGGGGGGGGGCTAGATAGGCAATGCATGTATTT
>NC_041383.1:160257297-160334751 GCF_002162155.2 Triticum dicoccoides | reverse complement strand
TGAATGTACATAGTATGAGACATAATATCGATGTTTCAATTCGGTGTACATTGTAAGATTTGAACCGAGGACCAGGCATACAGGTAATTATTTCAAATTCGTGACATACTAAGTTTTGAAAAGTTGACATTGACTCAATTTGTTGTGCTATTTTGTAGGTCATATGTTTGAATCCATCCAAAAGTTTTCTCACTACCATGGTGTTCATCATATACATATGAATTTGTATTAAAAAAGTAGCGTGGATACAGTGAAATGCGAAATCCATGTTAGAATTGGAGATCGCTACGTGACACGCACTCTAATTCAAATAACTAACTACGTGACACACACTCTAATTCAAATAACTAATTATGTGACACACTGTAATCCACGTTAGCATGAGTACCGATTTTTTTTCAAATAACTCCTCATTAATTAAATTATAGTACTCCCTCTGTTCACTTTTATAAGACCTTGAAGACATTTCAGACAATGTGCAAAACAGTTCATTTTAAGTTGTCTGAAACGACTTACAAAAGTGAACGGATGGAGTATCTCGTTTCGAATGACTAATTATTGCAAGGAAAACACGGGCATGGTAATACATACAGATTCATTTGCAAATGAAAGAAGATTCGTTTGCATTCTCAAATGTAGGCGCACCAGGCAGACCAGGGTCATGTCGGGGTGGACGCTGCTTCGGTGCCTTAAAGGCAACTGCCCTTGGGTGACTGACATGTGGGCCAACCACATGTTGGGCCCACATGTCATGGACACAAAGGCAGGTGCCTTAAGGCACCAAAGCATAGTCCTGTCGGGGTGGTCGCGTGTGTCGGACGGACGCGTATCACCCAGCCACCCACCCCCTCCCCCCAAAAAAGGACGACGACAATATAAGTTCACGCTTCCACGTTTCGGATTGAAATATCTGGCGGCCCCAATTCCAGCCCTGCAAAATCTCTCTTCTCCACCGTCCCCTTTCACGCCCAGATTGCTCAAATCCCTAATTCACCGCCGTCCCTCGAATCACCCCTCGTCTCGTCTCTTTCCCCACCGTTCCCCTCTGTGCCGGATGACGACGACGAAGACGACGGTCACGCTTCACCACCGCACCAGGGCTACCTCATCTACGCCCTCGTCCACCACACTGGGTGGTCCACCGACAATGTCGGCCGCCGCAACCGACGTGCCTCACAGACACCGAGTTCCACCGCATCAGGTGTGCTTCACCGACGCCGTCTCCCAGCTCACCGGGGCTACTTCACCGAGCACATCGTCGCACCTCCGCCCCCCGAGGCTGTTGGGGCTTCACCAACGGTCTCGTCCACCGCATCATAGTGCTCCGCTGCCACTCAAGATCTGCATCCGTGCACGGCCAGCCAACGCCAGCGCATCACCCTCAACGGCTCTGAAGTGGCCCGCACTCAGCTAGGCGAGCATGCCCAAACGCCAGCCCGAACTAGGTATCCACACATCACTCCCTTCTGCACTGTTCCGACGATGTTTGGATATCCTTTCACTGCTCTCTTAGCTTACACGCCTATGCAACTCTTACTTTAACTCTTATTTCTTTTGGAGATATCATCTGAAACAAGCAAATCCATTTTTTAGCGAAGCATGACGGCGCTACGGTATCTAGTACACATCCTGCACACCCGTATAACCTTGTAAGTATCTGTCCTCAGGTACAACATCAAGGTCGATTCCTCTTATTTGATCAACCATTCGCCGTGTCAAAAATGCAGAGGGGATGCAAGGAGCACAAGGCCTGCACATCCAAGCAAGTGGTAAAATGGACTTGTACATGGAACATCCCAAGCACAAGCAAAGCTGCAGTGAGCCTATACAATGAGCTAGCGTAAGTCCCTGCATTTCATTTAATTCGTACTGTCTCATCCACGAATTCAAGTTACCAGGGGCGAACATTTAACTTAAAAAATACGAAGGCACTTGCACTCCGGAAATCAACATAACTTGAGAAATGTGAAGCTACATGCACTCTGAAAACCAGCTAATGATCCAAAGTAGTTCAGATTATAAACACTAAATGATGCAAGCACCAAAAAACACAGAATGCAACATGGTGTACAAGGACTACAAACATGGTCTGTACCTGCTTGAATTATTCGTTCTCTGGCTGAAAATATCAAAGTGTAATTGCACATATAACCAGTGCACAAACTGCATATCAATATATCTATCCTGCACAAGTATGCCAATAGTTTCAAACAACAGATTAAAAAAGTATTTATGCTATGTTGTCATGATACGGGGACTTTCTGGTAGATGGCCTCAACATTTCCTGAAGTTATGAAAATGCACTATAACTTTCTTGTCATCAATGCCTGCAAATCTCTGTCTCTCTCAACATAGTAGATCATCATTAGACACTAAATCCTTCAACGAGCTTGCAAAATGCTTGCATTAGATCCCTCATTAGACACTATATGTTCATCACCAAGAGCATGTAAAATGTTTGCATCAAATCCTTCATTAGCAGTCTGTTCATTAGACACTTCAGGCTCAAGAACAACATGAGCTTGTATGTTTGCACCGGAGACTTGATTAGATACATTAGATTGATGTTCAGTATTGATTGGGGGAGTTATAAAATAAGTAGAAATTGGTTACATTTTCTCATAGATTCCCTACATACAGGCAGTTTTACAACACCGTCAGGTTTAACTATTGGCCAGAAATTGAAGTGTTGAATTAGATATAATCAGGGCTGTGATGTACCTGCTCGTTGCGCATGCTACTCTTGCAAGCTGCAACTATCCGTTTGCGCAAGCTCGATGCCATTCCCGTGCTGCCGCCACTGCCTCCCACGCAGGCTACACCCAGGGTTGGATCTTCATCTTCTTGTCCTTCCGTTCGCTTGAAGCCCGGCGACCGCCCTCCAATGAGGGCGCGAGGAAGTGTTGTGTCGGTCCGTCCAGCGGCGGCTAGGTTAGGAGCGAACCAGACTAGAGGCTGGAGCGAATGAATTGGGATTTTTCCTGCTGTCGATCAACATGGGAGGCGCTCATTTGGGCCGCAAGCCTGCTATAGGGCCTGCCTTGCACTTATGTTATTGGCCCATCCAAATTGAAACATTTTTCTTCATTTTTTACATTGCCTGCTCGTGCGTTGGGACGAACAAAACTAGCCTGGGCCAACCTGGACGACTCAAACTAGGTGCACACTTTCTAGCCACCTGAGGCGGCCGCCCGTACCGGCCCCTATGGTGGCGTCGCCCTTTTTGCGTGTATGATTGGATAGTGAAAAATATTCCAATGGCGCTTTTGATTTACCCACAGAATGGTTGAATTGCTTGTTTCTATGAACTGAGTTCGCCAATAATGTGAAGGATGCCAGTCTTTTCATCCTATTGTAGATTGCTTAGATCTCGATATGCCAAAAGTAATCGCATGAAATATACAGTAAAAGCCAGTGTGATGTGTTTGGCTACAACTAGTCTGACTACACGTCCTCATATAACATATCAAGGACGCACCATCTTACCAAATTAACCATTCGACTTACCCATGCAGTGTGGGAAGAAAGAAGTATTGGGACGGCGTATCCAAGCAATTGATGCCATGGACTCCTTCGTACAACCTTGTAAGCGAAAAAGAAGTTGTAGTGTGCTTGTACAAAGAACTAGCGTAAGTTCAATTACCTGCTTTTTGGAATTTTAGTTAGCCACTTATTGCAAAATTGTTCAATTATGTTGCTTGCCTTAATTTAGTTTGCTACTAATTACATAATGCCACATCCTGCTAATCATATTGTAGACTACGCCTATCTATGTATTTGATACTTACTGTTAAGAATTACCTATTTGCCTAACTTAAATATCTACTTGTTTGTTTAACTGCTTTGCTGCTGCAACAGTGGGTTACAATGATGTTAATAACTACTTTTCAGCATACAATTGAAACTCTTTAATTCCTTGTTTCTTTAACTAGTTTGTTGTTATAACTCCCAGTTGAGATGTTTTGCTAACTTCAACTTTTCTGAATCCAATCGGAACTTTAATGGAAAAACAGGTTAGCCCAAGATCAAAGAGCGAGGTCCGCATGGATGTTGCATCATCCCACAGCAGTGGCACCGGCCCAATCCTGCATTATGAATTGCCAACTGCTGATGCTCTAGAGGCTAAACTAGTGGTAGAAGAGATTCTGCTTCTGCACTTAGAGATGAAGTTGACATGTTGAGGAAGCAAACAACACAATCACAAGCAGTACTCAAGACAACCATTAAATATTTGGTGGGTTTCAAAACGAAGCAAGTTGAGACTGACCAGATTGTTAAGGTCCTCAAGGAAAAAAGGAAATTAAATTCCTACTTGGTAAATCATAGGTGAAATGTTCTTTCCATAGTTGAATAACCTTTGTGTTGTCTGTTCATGTAATCAATCAAACCATTTGTTTTAGAGATCATGTAATAATTGTTTTTTTTGTTTTTTGGTTTGTAATTTTATTTGAGCACAAGTCTGTATTAATTGATAAGACTCGGAGACATTTCATTTGGATTGCCGTGCCAGACCTACAAATATGCCAATCGGGCTGAATGTACATTCAGCAATAGTAGTAGTATAGATGGACCATAAGTGGCACGCATCGGAAAGGGCCAAGATGCTGGCTAAAAAAAGGATGCTGTTGTAGCAAAAAAAAGTAGAGCGGCCTGGCTTATGTATGTTAGTTGATATTATTGATCCATATACTCTATAAGTGTTTATATGTCTGTTAGTTCTATACATTCTTGGTTGATTGACTTGGTATTTGAATCTTGATACATCACTTGTGTACATATCTAAATGGGAGTACACATTATGCTGCGTGTGACATTTGAGTTGGACATGAAGTGTTCCAAATATTCGAATTCACCTTAAACTGGATTCAAGTTTCTGAATTTGAGTATCGGCATTTGTAAACCATATTCATATATGACAGTGGAATACATCTTTGTCGTCCTTTTGAAGATATATAAAAACACATAGAATGATTTATAAAGATTCATATAGGAATACAAAATGGATTCAAATTTAGTTGCCAGGGTAAACGTGGATGCTTATTGTCCCAAAATTCGAAAGAAGCAGCAAATTGTCCACTCCCACGCCGGCTGCCCGAAGCCAAGTGTTTGGGAGATGGAAATTACTGTCTACCCATTACACGGACAATCCATCGGCCCGATTTCCACTGCTCTAAATAGGGGTAGGTTAGTAACTTCAATTAGACATGACACGACCGCCTCTGAGCCCATTCCGACACAGTGGGCGTCAAACATGGGCGGCAAAACACATTTGATTCAAGCTCGTCCGAAAGACCTATGTTTCTCCCTCCATTCCCAATTCATACACGATGGGCGGCAAAACAAACTCGACTCGGTCGAAATTGATGTAGGCAAATATTTTTAATAGGGGCAGGTTTGTAACTTCACTCAGACGTGACACAACCACCCTACATGTCAGCCCCGTTCATACACCGTGGGCGCCAACCATGGGCGCCAACCACCCTCTCCTCGCCCGAAATCGCTCTGGGCAAATATTGGCGAGATGCAAGATTGCCGTCCTATCCCCAACCGACGAGACGTCCAAATTTTAAACGGGGGCTAAGTTCGTAAGTTTCCCATATTTCAGACAAGCGCGTCCCAAAAACATGGTTCCCCGTACCTCTCCCTCCAATTTCCCATTCATACACCGTCCGCGCTAGAACACCCCATCCCCACACCAGCCTCCGTCCGCTACCCCATCCATCGCCGCCGTCCTCCACCACATCCATCGCCACCGTCCTCCACCATGCTAGAGCGCCTACCAAGACCGCGTCGTCCACTGCTAGAGATGGACGTTTCTCATCCACGGCGACGGACCAATAGCCTTGCATCACATCCTCTCACTTCATCGGCGCCATCGTCCTCTTTGCCGGGGCCGCTCACACGACCTTCTCTTCCACCGCAACGGGACTTATCCCCCGATGCACCCGTCTACCGTCGCAGATCTGCTTCAACGCCACCAACAGCCATCGCACCCCCGATGCCTACATGGTGCCGCAAGAGAGGTGGTACTTCATATCTCCTCAACTTTTTGATCTCAACCAGAAAATAGATCTTAACTTGGTTACTCTACTTTCTTTTTAGCTCTTAGAATTTAGTTCTTAGTTTGAAGCAAACAATGGATGCTAAATATCATTTCTACGGTTTGTAGCTTCAAATCTGCCATGGCACAGCCATAATACGGTTTAATTGATCATGCTTAGGGTTTAATTGATCATGTTGATTCTGTGGTAGTTTCTTTAAAAGAAATCGGAGGGGAAACCCTCTTTTGCTAAAAAAAATATGCTTAGAGTTTCCCCCGTTTATGATCACTATACGATCAGAATACGTGCTTCGTGTCATAATAACACTGCTCCACTCATCAAGCTAAACAAGCCTAGATGTTCAAATACGAATCTGATATTATTAAAACAGAGTTGTTTAATTGGTCAGCTAAATGTTCCTAAATTAGTTTCGAAAATGCAGGTTCATCGCTTGGGTGTGTATCTCTACAGGGTGCCCACAGTGGGCCGGCCCACCCTGGGATTTTGGGTCGTCCCAGGCCCCGATTCTCCTCTGTTCTGCTGCGCGCTTCCGATCTCTACTCGCCCCTAGCCGCCTGCCTCGCCAGCGACTTGCCTTCCCCGGACGACATGACTCTAGGAGGAGACACCGGACTAACAGGAGGCCAGGAGCCTCTCGCCCAACAGCGTCACCGCTGCCCGGGCGCGCCGCCGTGCCTACCTTCCCAGTTCGTTCAAGGCTCAGGCGTGCAGCACCCACCAAGCCAACCCGATTTATCCTGAGATACGTCCTCAACACTCAGCGGCCACTCTTCATCACCCATTTTCTAATTGATTCATTACTCATTAGGTAGGACTGTCATTAGGGTTTGTTGTGTGCTCAGTGCTACCTACACATAATGGTTCAGATGTATTTCGGTAATCTTTAGTACCTCTAATGTTCACAGGGTTTTCAAAATTCCGTCCCTCGGAACAGAAATTAGTCATTTTGGATTGTTGGTCGTAGTGACATTGACCCAGATTACTACTGCAAGCCAGGTTTTGTTGACAATTTTACTTGTCTTTCTTACTCATTCGATATAATATCCAATTGTTCACGTCGATTAGTTGCAAACAATAAGTGCTAGACAAACTTCTTCATTCAGATTTTGGACGGTCTCTTACTGCAGTTACAATTCTGCATACTTGTCCTAATAAGCTCACAAGTAAACGATTGATTCACTACATCTATGCTTGCCTTGTCATATTTGTTGTCAATATTCTTTTAGGGTGGACCACCCTGTTTCTAAATACTGGAACCGTAGACATGAGTGAATAGTATTTCTCTATGTGATCTCTTCCATCATGTGTGGGTAACGAACACTGCATTGTATAGAAAGAAAGTGTCATTTCCAGCTTTTACATAGGTTTTGATCTTTTACATGGAATACAATCTTCCTACTTGCTTTGTGTCGCACTACCAACACTCCACCCTTGAAGCTAAACATTACGCCACTCATAATTTCTTAGGTTATTTGTTCAAATACGAATTTCATATGATTCTAATGTTCCTACTTCAGTTTTGAAATGTGTGCCTGCCTGTTATAGAGACATAAGGGGTTTGTATTTCTGTGTGTGGTCTGGTCATCACGGTTGGGGAGGTGAACTTTGCATATGCAGGGGTTTATAGGGAGACACTCTCCGAGTTGAATCCGCAATGCATTCCACAGATAATCTGACTACTTTTTATGTTTTCATGAATCTCAGATTTTGAACAACATCATAATGATTATGAGCTTGCACGCATGAAAAGAATAAAGCAGAACAATGCCATGGCTGTCAAACTTGGCATTAAGGGACTGAAATCAAGTCTGGATGCAATGCAATGCAAACGCTCTCCACCTACAGATTCATGCTCAGAATATGATCCTATCAGTGATTCTGAGCTAGAGGGAGACCTAAGTCAATGTAGCTCCCTAGTGGAGGAGTCAGAGGAAGATGCCCTATCTTATTCACCCATCAATGTACTTGCTCTAACTTTCCAAGGTTACATTGCTCACACATATCTTGCAACTGATGCTTTGCATTGCTTCTACTTTGTTGAACTGCCATTAGCTTAGTTTACACATCGTGTATTTGAATACGCCCTGCCTATCCATTTTCAGTACATATTCCATCTGTCATCATACCATATTTATCCATTCAAATGATGTTCTTGTGTATCAGACGTTCAAAAGGAAGAGGGCGATTGCTGATTGTGGAGGAGCACAAGCAAAGTATTTGGAAAAGGTAGTGGCACCTGATAAGTCAAATAGCCTGTCAGTGTCAAAACCGGCGGATCTCGGGTAGGGGGTCCCGAACTATGCGTCTAGGCGGATGGTAACAGGAGACAAGGGACACGATGTTTTACCCAGGTTCGGGCCCTCTTGATGGAGGTAAAACCCTACGTCCTGCTTGATTGATATTGATATTGTGGATGTTTACAAGAGTGGATCTACCACGAGATCAAGGAGGCTAAACCCTAGAAGCTAGCCTATGGTATGATTGTAAGGGTTGTTGTTGTGTCCTACGGACTAGAGCTATCCGGTTTATATAGACACCAGAGAGGGCTAGGGTTACATGGAGTTGGTTGCAATGGTAGGAGATCTACATATCCGTATCACCAAGCTTGCCTTCCACGCCAAGGAAAGTCCCATCCGGACACGGGACGAAGTCTTCAATCTTGTATCTTCATAGTCTTGGAGTCCAGTCGATGATGATAGTCCGGCCGATGATAGTTCGGCCGATGATGGTAGTCCGGCTATCCGGAACCCCCTAATTCGGGACTCCCTCAGTAGCCCCCGAACCAGGCTTCAATGACGATAAGTCCAGTGTGTAGTCTTCGGCGTTGCAAGGCGGGTTCTCCTTCAAGTTCTACGTACCTGCCGAACAGTGTCCGGCTTCCTCATCAATGTTGCGCACCTTGGCGTCCATGCCCAATAATGGCCTTCTTCCACGCGTCGCGCGAATGTGAAAAGCCAGGGTGTCTTTTATGTTTTACCCCCTAGTTGTGCGAATAATCTGCCTATAAGGGAGGCAAGAATCCAGACCCAAATCACCATCTTCCTCCTGCAAATACTCATCGGAGCGCTTTCGACCAAGAATCCATTCCATCATGGACCGTCAACGCGGCTCCTCTTCTCGCGCTCCCAGCCCTTTGCCAGGAGATTGGAGGAGATGCTCAGTTCCGCACAACGAGCTGGTGAAGCTCCAAGTGGGGGGATATCTCCCTCCGGCCTTCATGGTTCCGGTTCGAGCCGGGCTGGCCACCTACAAAGGTGGGAAGCAAGCGGAGGTTACCCCAAATCCCAACAAAGGGGAGCGGGTATGCTTCGTCCCTATCTGATAAGGGGCTCGGATTTCCTGTACACCCATTCCTTCGCGGGCTCCTGGAGTTCTACGGACTCCAGCTTCATCACCTCACGCCCGCCTCAACCCTGCATATTGCGGGTTACGTAGCTCTTTGCGAGCTATTCCTGGGCGTCGAGCCCCACTTCGCGCTGTGGAAGAGGTTGTTCTGCCTTGTACCCCGCTCTCACGAGGGGTCCATATATCAAGTGGCCGGCGCCGAAATATGGCGCATTGCCGGGACCGGATATCCATCCGGAACCCCTAAGAAGGCGTCCGAAGACTGGCCTTTGGAATGGTTTTATATAGAAGACGCTCCGCTGCTGGACCCTGTTCGGATCGGCCTCCCGGAGTTCAGCAATGCTCCTCTGAAGAAACGCCTTAGTTGGCGTCCGCGGAGCCCCCAACTGGAGGAAGACAAGAGCGTCCATTATTTGATGGGCCGAATAAGGTTACTAGCCCATGCCGGGTTGACCATGATTGGAGTCATGGCAACATGCATTATGTGGGGGGTGCAGCCACTACAATACAGGGGCCACCCCATGTGGGATTTCAACGGGGAGGACGATGCCACCCTTCATGGCCGCAAAGGGCCGGATTCGGTCGAAGATCTGGTGACGATCCTGTCCGGCCTGTATAAGGGGGAGAAGGAGGATTTCCTTCAAACGAACCCGTTAAATGGGTTCTCCATGAATAATCCCCGGCCTTGGGTAAGCGAACACTCTGCGTGCCCGACCCATGCTTTTTGAAACTTAAGTTTCTTATATTGTGTTCTTCTTTTGACGCAGGAGCTGCGCCAGATCATGGAGGACATGCTAAGTCCAGCTCCGCAACTCGAGGATCCAGAGAGATCCCGGGATCCGGCCTCCGAAGAGGATCCAGACATAATGGTGGAGCTAATCGACGGGGTGTTCCACCAGCTCAGCATGGACAATGCTTTAGTTGCCATCACGGCCGACTATCCCGGACTGTATCCGGCTTCCCAGGTGATTGCGACCGAAGTCCTGACACCGTCATTCCATCCTTGCTTATTTCTGACCACCATATACGATGGCGCTGTGCAGGAGGCGCCCCTAGGGCGAGAAGCCGAGCCCGCGGTGGCTGGCCAACAAAGGCCAGTCCGGACCAGTAGGCGGAAGAGGAGCGCGGCGTGGACTGAAACGTCGCCGCAAAGGTGTAGCTCACAATTCATTAATTAGAGCAACATTTTCCTAGGAAGCGTTTGAGTGCTCATGACTTTTGTAGGAAAAAAGGCATCCGCCGAACTGCGGGTGTGGAGGTTGCCAATCCAACCTCTACCAGCCAGGCTCCAGCATCTGGTCTGGAGGGGGAGGCGAGCGCAAGGCGCGAGCCGGACATTCCTCCGACGGAGGATGCCGACAGACTGTCTGCCACCAAGTCTGAGGTGGAGAGTGCCCAGAATCACGGCGCCGCCGGACAGTATTTCGTGACGCGTGCTTCTCCCCCGAGGCGTTGAATGCCTTCAACGCGGGGGACGCACACCTTCGTGCTGCTCAAGATGGTTTTACCAGAGCCACGGAGCAGTATGTAAAAGACATACGGGTAAAGAATTTAATACTTGTATATGCCAGTAGCCCCCGAGACTTAAAGTAGTTATATTGACTGATTTAAGGATCATATGAAACGTAGGATCTTACCGAGAAGAATACCCAACTGTCTCAGGAGCTGCAAGAGTGCAAGGCCCAACTTGAGGCCGCACTCTCTGGCGCAGGAGTAAACACAGGGACCTCTCCTAGTAACGCATTATTTTAGAAAGATAAGTAGCGTTTGGCCTTTGCGCAAGTCTAAAAAATGACGTTGCAGGTGCTGCCGGACAAGATCCGGACAGGCAAGAACTTCTGCGCCAACTAAAGGCCGGCGAGAGGGTGCTGCATAAGGTGCAACATGAAAGGAACAAACTCCAGGATGCCCATGCCCAACTTGGAGAAGAGCTGAAAGGCGTTCGGGCCGAGCTGTCGGGCTCCGTTAAGGAGAATCAGCGGCTTCGTCGCGGCATCTATAGTAAGTGCTTGAGCGAACTCCTTTGAAAAGAAGAGTTCGGCGAGGAAGTCAATTTGACAGAATATGTTTGCAGGTATGCTCACAGGTCGCCCTGCGGAGGAGATGCCCGTATCAACGGGTGATCAACTTCCCGAATTGTTGCAACTGATCGAACGAGTTCGGCAGGCAATGAGCGGCGCCATCCAGGCTTTATGGCCAGCCTTCTCCTTACCCGAGGGTCTTGGGGAGATCACAGAGAAGCTTCAGGGAGTGCGGCAGCGCTTCCATTTATGGAAGATTTCGGCCTGCTGCCAAGGTGCCAGGGAGGCCTGGGCCATGGTAAAGACGCGGTATAAGAAGGCGGATCCCAACCACATGGCCGAAGTCGGACCTATGGGGCCCGATGGGAAGGAGATCCCTGTGAGTTTAGTATACGGCCAAGTAGAGCTGGCCGCTAAATTTTCCCAACATGACTGTAAATTAGACAACCTGTTAGACAGGATTGAGGAAGAATACAATCAGTCGATGTGACAATGTATTATAAAATGGCATATAAAATGCCTTCTAGCCGGATTGTAGATCGTTTGTCTTTGCCGACCTTTTCGCTTTGACCTCGGGACCCTAGAGTCCAGAGTGTGTCCGAATACCTTCTCGGTTATGAGACAACCGGGGTATGCATGGAGACCAGGCGTAGGGGTCATTAGTGCTTTATCAGACAAGTGCCCAACTAGTTATGTTATATTACATGGGTAGTAAGAAACATCTTCCGGGGAGAATAGTTCCGTTAAGGGTTCCTTTCCTCTGGGGGTGGCATGCCCTAAAGTGCATGTCCGGACTGCGAAAAAAGCAGAAAAACATCTGGGGGCAGATAAATAAGTGGATAGAAAATCATCTTTTAAGTCATCGACCGAATATTCCCTTAAGAACGCTAGCTTTCGGCTTCACCCAGTCTGAGGTACACATCCGGCTGACCCGGCAGTAACAATCGCAGATGTGCTCCCTTTACCTCCTAGCCGAACAATCGGGAACGTAGGGGTAAGCACAGGAGCCAGGCAAGTCAGCTTGGCCAAAACTTAAGTCATATCGATGCATATAATGGTGAATAAAAGGTACATGTGGAGGCTTGACACATGTGTTGGGCATGAAGCCCTTATAATTAAGCTTCTGGTAAAGAAGCCCCCAGGTATAATGAGTGCGGATAGCACATCAATTGCGCGCGAACGTTGCGCAAGTAGGCCCTTTAAGGCTTGGATGAATAGGGTTGAGAAGAAAAAGATAAACAAAAGGCAGCTGAAGTAAAAAAAATTGGATGGGGGGAAAGGGACGAACTCTTAGTCCGGCGCTAGGCATAGAATCTTCGGAGGCGGGCTGCGTTCCATGGGTTCGGCTCGAGGCGGTTATCCGATGCATTTCGTAGACGGAACGCTCCGCCGGTCAGGACTTGATCGATGATGAAGGGGCCTTCCCATTTGGGCTTGAGCTTGTCCTTTTTCTTGTCCGGCAGGCGTAGAACCAGTTCGCCAACGTTGTAAGTCTTGGCCCGTACTTCTCTGCTTTGGTATCTTCGAGCCTGCTGCTGATAGAATGCGGAACGAGCCTTGGCGACGCCGCATTCTTCCTCCAATGCGTCCAAGCTGTCCTGCCGATCCAACTCGGCTTCTCTTTCTTCGTACATGCGCACTCGAGGTGAGTCATGAATTATGTCGCAGGGCAAAACTGCTTCTGCGCCGTATACCATAAAAAATGGTGTGAATCCGGTAGTACAGTTAGGCATTGTCTGCAGCCCCCAGAGTACGGAGTCGAGCTCCTCTACCCAGTGCGTGTCAGATTTCGTAAGGGCCGCACTAGTCTGGGTTTGATGCCGATCATTATTAGACCATTTGCTCGTTCCACTTGACCGTTGGTTTGAGGATGATAGACTGAAGCGTAATCGAGCTTGATGCCCATATTCTTGCACCATGATTTAACCTCATCGGCCGTGAAGTTCGTGCCGTTATCGGTGATGATGCTGTGGGGGACACCATAACGGTGTACTACCCCGGATATAAAGTCTATCACTGGTCCGGACTCTGCTGTTTTAACTGGCTTGGCCTCTATCCATTTGGTGAATTTATCCACCATGACCAATAGGTACCTTTGCTTGTGGGTTCCCCCTTGAAGTGGTCCAACCATGTCAAGCCCCCAGACCGCGAACGACCAGGTAATGGGTATAGTTTTGAGGGCGGTGGGTGGCATATGGCTCTGATTAGCAAAGAGCTGACAACCGACGCATCTTTGGACTAAGTCCTGAGCATCTGCTCGGGCCATCGGCCAATAAAATCATGTACGGAATGCCTTTCCTACAAGGGCCCGAGCTGCGGCGTGGTGTCCGCCTAGTCCGGCATGAATTTTAGCCAGGAGGTTTCGCCCTTCCTCTTCGGAGATACACCTTTGAAGGACTCCGGTTGTGCTTTTCTTATAAAGTTCTCCCTCATAGACCTTGTAGGCTTTAGATCGCCGGACAATGCAGCGGGCCTCATTTTGGTCTTCGGGAAGCTCCTGCCTAAGCAAGTAGGCGAGGAATGGTTCTGTCCACGGGGCAATTACTGCCATTATGTCGTGGGCTGAAGGTGTTATGTCATCGGCTGAATCGCCGGTTGGTGCGGCTTGTTCCGGTTTGTTATTTCCGGACTCCTCTTCCCATAGTACGGATGGCTTGAAGAGCCATTCCAGGAAGATGTTAGGAGGGACAGCGTCGCGTTTTGCGCCGATGCGTGCCAGTACGTCGGCTGCTTGGTTATTATCCCGGGCTACGTGATGGAATTCAAGTCCTTCAAACCAGGCTAACATTTTTAGGACAGCGTTGCGGTATGCTGCCATTTTTGGATCTTTGGCGTCAAAGTCTCCGTTTATTTGGGATATTGCGAGGTTTGAATCCCCGCGCACCTCTAGGCGTTGAATGCCCATGGAGATTGCCATCCGGAGACCATGTAAAAGGGCCTCGTATTCGGCTGCGTTGTTGGAGTCCGTGTACATTATCTGAAGTACGTATTGGACTGTGCCTCTGGTCGGGGACATCAATACGACGCCAGCCCCCAATCCGGCTAACATTTTAGAGCCGTCGAAGTGCATAATCCAATTGGAGTATGCGCCGTACTCTTTAGGGAGTTCGGCTTCGGTCCATTCAGCGACAAAGTCAGCCAAAACTTGTGACTTTATAGCTCGCCGAGGTTTGTAAGTTATATCAAATGGTAAGAGCTCAATGGCCCATTTTGCAATCCTGCCCGTCGCGTCGCGGTTGTTTATAATGTCGTTAAGTGGTACTTCAGAGGCCACTGTTATCGAACACTCTTGAAAGTAGTGTCGGAGCTTCCGGGATGCCATGAACACCGCGTATGCTATCTTCTGATAGTGCGGGTAACGGGACTTGCAGGGGGTTAACACAGTGGATACGTAGTATACTGGTTTTTGAAGAGGGAATTTATGCCCTTCTGTCTCTCGTTCGACGAGTACCGCGCTTACAACTTGATACGTTGCTGCGATGTATAAAAACATTGGTTCGCCCAGGTTGGGCGCAGCCAGGACCGGATTTGTTGCCAATATGGCCTTTATTTCTTCGAGTCCGGCGGTGGCAGCATCCGTCCACTCGAAGTGTTTGGTGCGCCTAAGGAGGCGATAGAGGGGCAATGCCTTTTCTCCTAGACGGGAGATAAAGTGGCTTAGAGCCGCCACGCATCCAGTCAATTTTTGTATTTGCTTGAGGTCTTTTGGGATATCTAGCTATGACAGAGCTCGGATCTTGGCTGGGTTTGCTTCAATTCCTCTACCGGATACGATGAAGCCCAGCAGCCTTCCAGCTGGTACGCCGAAAACGCATTTTTCTGGATTCAGCTTGATGTCATATGCTCTGAGGTTGTCGAATGTGAGCCTCAAGTCGTCTACTAGAGTTTCGACGTGTTTAGTTTTGACGACTACGTCGTCTACGTATGCCTCTATTGTTTTGCCGATCTGGGTAGCCAGACATGTCTGAATCATGCGCTGATATGTTGCGCCGGCGTTTTTAAGTCCGAAGGGCATCGTATTGAAGCAGAATGGTCCATATGGAGTGATGAATGCCGTTGTGGCTTGATCCGCTTCTGCCATCTTGATTTGATGATAGCCGGAGTATGCGTCCAGGAAGCACAATGAGTCGTGCCCTGCAGTGGCATCGATGATTTGGTCGATGCGGGGGAGGGGGAAGGGATCCTTTGGGCAGGCTTTATTTAGGTCTTTGAAATCGACACATAGGCGCCAAGATTTGTCCTTCTTTGGTACCATTACCAGGTTTGCTAGCCAATCTGGATGTTTGATGTCTCTGATGAATCCGGCTTCCAATAGTTTGGCTAGCTCTTCTCCCATTGCCTGTCTTTTGGGTTCGGAAAATCATCGAAGAGCCTGTTTGACTGGCTTGAATCCTTTTAGGATGTTTAGGCTGTGTTATGCCAATCTGCGTGGGATTCCGGGCATATCCGAGGGGTGCCAGGCAAAAATGTCCCAATTTTCCCGAAGAAATTCTCGTAGTGCGGCGTCTACATCAGGGTTCAATTGTGCCCCGATGGAGGCCGTCTTTGTCGGGTCCGTTGGGTGGACCTGGAATTTTACTATTTCATCTGCTGGTTTAAAGGAGGTGGACTTGGATCTCTTATCGAGTATCACATCATCCCTATTCACCATAGAGCGCAGCGCGGTGAGTTCCTCTGCCGCTAGGGCTTCGGATAGTGCCTCTAAGGCTAATGCGGTTGTCTTGTTTTCGGCGCGGAGTGCTATGTCCGGATCACTAACGAGAGTGATTATTCTGCCGGGCCCAGGCATTTTGAGCTTTATGTACCCGTAATGGGGTACGGCTTGAAAAATTGTGAATGCCTCTCGTCATAATATAGCGTGATATCTGCTGTTGAACAGGGCCACTTGGAACGTGACTTCTTCGGATCTGTAATTGTCCGGCGAGCCGAATACCACATCGAGTGTGATTTTTCCTGTGCAGCGCGCCTCCCGGCTAGGGATTATTCCTCTAAAGGTTGTGCTGCTTCGCTCAATGCGGCTCCAGTCTATTTCATTTTTTGAAGGGTTTCCTCGTAGATGAGGTTTAATCCGCTGCCGCCATCCATGAGGACTTTTGTAAGTCGAAAGCCGTCCACTATTGGACTAAGTACCAGTGCAGCTGGAGCTCGGGCTGTTCGGAATTTAGGTTCGTCGCTGGCGTTGAAGGTAATGGCTGTGTCACTCCATGGATTGGTTGTTGCTACTTGATAGACTTCGGCGAGGCTGCGGATTGTTCGTTTCTGCATATTATTTGATGCGAAAGTCTCGAAGACTGTTGATACCGTACCGATGTTGTTGGAGTGGTTTTCCGGGGCTAGAAGCTCCTCTCCACTTTTGGCCACCTGCCATAATATCCAACATGCTCGAAGGCTATGTGTTGGGACGGCGCCTTCTGTACTGTGAATTTTACAGGGTCCGCTAAGCCATCCCTCCAGTACGGTTCCGTGCCCTTTATGGGGTTTTTGGTTTTTGGTTTTTGTATCTGGTGCCTAGTGTAATGCACCCTTTTGTTGCGGACTAGGGTTGTATTCAGGGCCGGATTGTCCCAAAACTTATTTTCGGTTGTCTGGAAACTCTCCATCGCACAGTACTTTCGTACTATGGACGCCAGGTCGGCGAAGCGTGTAATTTCACGACGGCTGACGACGTTCAAGATTCCCTCGTCCGTGCAATTATTGCAAAAAATTGAGATTGTGTTTTCCTCTCGGCAGTCCTTTATCCTGTCCATAACCAGGAGGAATCTGGCCTAGTAGTGATGTACTGTCTTAGTGGGCTCTTGCCAGATTTGAGATAGATGGCATATGTCTGGGCGGGTGGGTGGAATCAAGTCCGGAACCCTACCCATCTCAAGGCTCGAAGGCCGAGAAGTTTCCAAATTTGGAAGCTTGGATTGCTGGACGTTGTCCAACGAGTCTGGTCCGATTCCTGACTTTAAGTTCAGTGCTTGATCGAAGTCCGTCCCTCCGCGGGAATCCAGCATGGGGGGTTCGGGAGCCCGGACCTGACTAGTTTTCAATACAGGAGAAGAGTCGCCGCATTGTTCCTCTACCACTACAACGTGGTGGGTGACCTGGGGAGAGTTAATCTCTCTTAGATTGGTTTTAAGCCCAATCTGATTGTAGTCTGTAGCGACTCCCAGGGCAGCGATGCGATCCAAGAGCTCGTTTATGGACGAGAGCTCTATTGGATCCAGCCGCTCGGCGAATTCCGAGCAGACGTGAAGATTGCTTTTGATGACTTGAGAGGTCATTGTCGAAGCGGTGGCCGGACAGGCGGTCATAAGAAAACCACCTAGCCAGATAGTTTGGCCGGCGGCCAAGGCTCCTTTGGCGAAAATACCATCCTTGAAGACGGGAGGAGGCATCCTTCCTATCGGTGACGGCACAGAGGAACTCTCAATGAAAGCACCAATGTCGGTGTCAAAACCGGCGGATCTTGGGTAGAGGGTCCCGAACTGTGCGTCTAGGCGGATGGTAACAGGAGACAAGGGACACGATGTTTTACCCAGGTTTGGGCCCTCTTGATGGAGGTAAAACCCTACGTCCTGCTTGATTGATATTGATATTGTGGATGTTTACAAGAGTGGATCTACCACGAGATCAAGGAGGCTAAACCCTAGAATCTAGCCTATGGTATGATTGTAAGGGTTGTTGTTGTGTCCTACGGACTAGAGCCATCCGGTTTATATAGACACCGGAGAGGGCTAGGGTTACATAGAGTAGGTTACAATGGTAGGAGATCTACATATCCGTATCGCCAAGCTTGCCTTCCACGCCAAGGAAAGTCCCATCCGGACACGGGACGAAGTCTTCAATCTTGTATCTTCATAGTCTTGGAGTCCGGTCGATGATGATAGTCCGACCGATGATAGTTCGGCCGATGATGGTAGTCCGGCTATCCGGATACCCCCTAATCCGGGACTCCCTCATAGCCCATTAGGTGTAGTTGCAATATCACCTGACCCACAAAATACCCCAACTCTAGCAGACTCTAGCCCTACTACACTGGTCCTTTCTGATGCTCCAACTCAGCAGACCCCAACTGCAGCAAATAGTATGGTTATGCCAGTTGACATAGAACCAACTGTATGATGCAAAACCCCCATTCCAGCAAAGAGTACACCAAATCCAGTTGCCAAATCCCTTTTCTAACCAGAGAGAGCCCCAATTGCAGCAAATAGGACCCCTGTTCCATTTCTTCCCAGTTTAGAAGACGGAGCTTATGTTGTTGTCAGGAACTTTCTGCGCATCTTTCCTTCATGGAAAGATTATACCGCAAACACAGAACAATTTCCAGTCTTCCTCCGCAACTTACCCGTAAGTAATGTACTAATGTTATTCATGGTCATTACTGCATATGTTTCTGCTGACAGAAGGCACAACATTTCATTCTTTTAAATAGGCGAGGAGCAAACTCGATTGTGATGACGAGCAAGGTTGGTTGCGCTTTTCAAGCACTCGTTGATGAAGTATCGTTCCTACCTGAGGCAAGCGCACTTCGATAGCAAGCCTGTGAACGAAATTTCTGTAAAGTCTCTGGTGCTACAATCCGACGGTGACTGGAATAATCTTGTTACACATTGGTCTCGGCTGCAGCGTAAGGTACTGTCTATGATATCACATCACAATTTGAACTACATTTCTGCATTTGCCTTAATGTCTCACTTGTACGAAAATTGTTAGCAGAAGAACATTTGTTCTCAAGGGACCACTGAATCTCACAACTATACTGCACACTGCATTGCTCTTGTGAGTACCTCTTGCCCTGTATGACCATACTTACTTTCATAGCTGTTTGATTATGTAGCATCACTGCACATGTTAGCCTCGTAATCGTCCATTTGGTGGACATTATAAGATCCGTATGGACTCTTACACAAATTTAGAATCAACCCAATGCTTTTGAAGAGGTTTAGCTCTGCAGTCCTCTTGTAAGGACTGAACGTGGTCTATCACTGTACTTACATTAACAGCTACTCCCTCCGTCCCATAATATAAGAATATTTTGTACAGTCTAGTGTTCAAAACACTCTTGTATTATGGGAAGAGGGATTGGTTCATTTTGTGGCATTCTGCATCTTATCTCCCTCACCCACCATTTACTAAAAAAGATCAGATCTATATTTAATCTTACCAACAAGTAGAATACACAGACAATGCCAGTGCAGAAGTGTAGCCCATTGCTCTTGTCAGTACATTTTGTCTGTAACACTTGTACTTCCAGGGATTGGTAGTTGATTATGTAGCATCAATCTGCATCTTATCTTCATTATCCTCTATCCCTTACAATATTATCATATCTATAATTACTCTCTACAAAGTGTAGAGTACAGGCAATGCTTATGAAGAAGATTCTGTGCTGAAATTCTGGAGTTATCCTTCCCTTGACATGGAGAAGGGCATTATAAAGCCGGTGTTAACTGTTAATGTAAGTCAGTCCTTCTAAAGCCTTTATCCTCAACTGCTGTTTAATTTTCTCATACTCCCTATCGTTTACTGCTATTTTGTTTGCTTTTTCTACCAAAATGCATGTTTGTAAGAACCGTAAGTTCTAAGTTTTACTTGTAAAACCAAATTCCTTATTCATACAATGCACATTACTTAATACTCCCTATATGTATACTTGGTTTTGTGGATCTATAATCCAGTGTGTGGTGAAGCAGCCCACGTTTGCACCTTGTCATCTCCTGTTTTATCTTACTGATGTGGCTGATGATATGAACAACATGTCATGCACATTATCCAAAATAGATACAATGATTTTATTTGCCCTTCATCTATGCTTGTTATGTTGACATGGTAATCCAGTAGTGTGGTGAAGCTCCCCGCATTATGAACAATGCCAAATTATGCTATTGATATTTTGAACTTACTCTTTATTTTCTAATTTGAAATTCGATAGAATTGACAGAACAGTTATCATCTTTGTTTATACACATGCAAAACCTGTCATCTCTCTGCTTTGTTTCAGGGTGATATGCCTGATGGCATGCACAAGTCTGCCGAGGGCTGTGAGACAAACCCAACATATATTGCAGCAAAGAAGGCAAAACATCTTGAAGATAGCGAGACAACCCCAAAGTCTTGTCTTGATGCAGTGTTCAAGTTACTTGAGACTAACAGTCAGACAAGCTCACAAAATTCGTTGTCTGAATCAGTTCGACTTCTTCAGTCCCAAGTTCTAGCAGAAAGGCATTCTGCAACTCAACTTCGACTTGAAGTCCTATCTCTAAGAAAGATTGCGGAGAACACCAATGAGAACCTCATCGCTAAACAGCTACACCTGGAAGCTATGACCGACATGCTAGGCCGGTCTCACAGCCTTGCTCAGCAACTTGCGCAGCAGTTCCCCCACAAGGCTAACCTTTCTTGAACTATCTTGGAAGTGGTCTCGGTTCAGTATTATTTTGTTACGCTGCAATGGTGCCTAGTTTTTGTAATCCGCTTCTTTGTTGCGCTTTATGATCACTAGTGGCGAACTTTGATGCCCAGTGGATGTAATATACCTTAAATCCTTTATTGTATAGTGTAGGTTTATTCTTAGTTACTATGCCGCAATTTCTTTATTGTAAAGAGTAGGTTTCTTCTTAATTCCTACTAGTTACTGCCATCATTCGCTATCTGAAAAAAAAGCAGATGTAGTCGACCGGGCCGAAACATTCGACTCTAACGGGCCAGGTTTTTAGCGGGCAACAATTGGGCCGGCCTGCGTCTTTCTTGGGCCCGAATGATTGGGGCCTTCACACATTGCGCCATGCCCAAACTTACACCGGCCTATATTCAGTTGGGCCTTTTGTCGACCCAGCGCTTAGTTTGGCCCAGGTAGCGTTGGGCCATTAACAGGCTGAATATTGTACTGGCCTGTTATGGCCGAGATGAAACCACGGGCCTTTAGCAGGCCAAAATGCATGTTGGGCCTCAATTTTCTCTAGTCGTCGACGGGCGTTCAGCAGGTCGAAATGTAGACCAGGCCGTTTTGGGCCCAGTTAGCTCACGGGCCGTTACCAGGCCGAAACATATCTCGGGCCTTAGTTGGCCCACTGATATCATGGGCCTTTAAGAGGCTGAAAGCTTAGTATAGGCATCAACGGGCCGAATTACGCGACAGGCCTTTAATAGGCCCAAAGTCATGTTGGGCTTAACTGTTGCCACCTTTATCATGGGCCGTTAGTGGGCCCGATGTCTCGTCGGACCATATATGGCCCATGGGCAGCACGGGCCATTCCCAGGCCGAAAGTCACACCGGGCTGAAATGGGCCCATGTCTACATCAGGCCTCTAACAGGCCGAAAGTCACTGGGCTGTAGTTGGGCCCAAATATCCGGCGAACAATTAACGGGCCAGATCTGGCTTCAGGCCGCGAATGGGCCCAAATATTGGGTGAACAATTAACGGGCCAGATCTGGTTTCGGGCCGTAAATGGGCCCAAATATTGGGCGAACAATTAACGGGCCAGATCTAGCTTCGAGCCGTAAATGGGCCTTTATTAAGCAGGCCGTTATTGGGCTGGCCCACTAGTACCTGATTAAGTTCTATGAGACTTTGACTGGGCCGGCCTTTTAAACCTATATGGGCCTCTGTTGGGCCCAGCCACGTGTCGACGTATCATAGGCATGTCTCCTCCAATGGACGGGCGACATCTGGCCCACTGACGAGCTCACAGGTGTTTCTTTCGGGCAATCACAATTTTACACGTGGAAATTTCCCATTGGTCGGGGCTGTTAACGGGTTATTGGATCCAAAATCCGACCGATAGCATAACGGCGTTCCATTATGGTGGATTCCACGTGTCGGTCACCCTTGACGAAAGCACTTCTCTGACGCGCGATTTATTGTCATGGAAGTGGACACTTTCGTGATGATAATTTTGGTAATGTCATGGAACACTTCTACAATAGCACAGGTATGACTATCTTGATTCTGTCATAAATTTGTCATAGATGTACATGCATGACAAAAAATGCGACCTACTATGACAAACACGTATCATCACGGAAGTGTATTTTTTTGTAGTGTATGCTACAGCTTTATTCATATCCATCAGGTTCAAACAACCAATGCATTATTCGATTCATAGGTACATATGTTCAAGAATTACATAAGAACCAAATAAAGAATGATGAACCACAGTTGTATACTGTACTATTAAAGACGGTAAAGAAAGAGGTGAAATATATTCTGGTTGCAGAACAAGGTGAAGCGGAATGCCCATTGTTCCCTCCTCCATGCAGAAGGCACGCACGACTCTAGTCCAACCTCTTGTGATGGCCGACCGTCCATCCTTCACGGTCTTCATGAAAACATCCAGATAATCATCGTGTTCTGGTAGAAATACTTTAACCTTTGCATGCCCACCAATCATGTAGTCTGAGAAGTAATCTTGAGTAAACTGCTTTGGCAACCACTACAAAGGAAAAAGATTTAGACATTGTCATCTAACACAACTCATTATGGGCAGTAAAAACAAGGTTGCAGAGTTCTGACTTACCATCCTGCAGTTCGTTGTTGTCTTGGATAAAGTGTAAACAAATAGTTTAATTGCCATCTTTGGACCCATTTTACTAGCAATCTTTATCAGCTTCCTCACTTGATGCTGGTTCATCGATATCTCATTGCCCCATACGCAGAAAGGGTTGAAGCGCGGATCTTTACCAATGACATATCTACCTAAAAGCACCAAGTTAATATTAGAAGCTAAACATCAATTGCACAATGATGTAGTACAACACTCTTTTATAATATGTCTATATACATCCGTTTGTGGTAGTCCATTTGAAATATCTAAAAATACAAATATTTAGGAACGGAGGATGTATCTTATAACATCCAATATACTCACATATTAGATGAATTAACATATTATATTATGGGCCAGAAGGAGTTTAGTGCATCCTTACAAATTATCGACTGATTAACTGTTGTTGTATCCATGGGTTACAGTTAGTTTGAGCTAGTTCGGGCTCAAATAGCCCTAAAGTATATCTAAACATGAGGGCTAGTTTGAGCTAGTTGCATCTATAAGCCACCCAAAAAACTATCCAACCCAAGAGGTGGTAATTGGAGCTAGTTCTCCTAGTGCATTTATTGCCAATCTAACCCTGCCATCCAAACAACTCTTTGGATGGAGTTAGTTCAGGGTTAGTCATGAGCTAGAAACTAACTCTAACCTCTAGCTAAGTTGAGTATCCAAACATGTTTGTGTTCTTCTTCTTCTTCTTGTTGTTGTTGTCGCTGCTACTCTTCTATGTATATCTAGACATCATTAGAACATTAATGTAACACTCTTCCTTGTTGCTATGTAGCCTAGGATTGCATATTTAGACATTAAGTATAGTGCATGTTGCTATGTAGCCTCAGATATATTACATATGGCCCTTGTTAACCTAACAATAAATGGGTTGTAGATATATTCAGTTAAAAGTCCGATTCACCGATTAGTCCCTTATCAGCCGCCGGCCTATATGGTACCAGCTACCGATATCCTAAACAGTGAGCAGATATAAGCCATGGGATGAAACTAACCTCGATGGAAAACAACAGTCGTTCCCAAAATTATCCTGTGTAGGTACATCGAGAAGCATGTTAAGCACAACAGGCTAAACATCAACCTAAATTATCCATGGCAGGCAAAATAAACTCCAAAAGATAGCTTCAGTGTACAGGTTTAAGCACGCTAGTAAAGCAAAACAAGTGGAAAGGTGTGCTAACTGCAACAGGCCTAACATTTAACAACAAGCAAACATAGTCATTCAAACTGGTATTGTGTCGGTCTAAGTACACTGGTTATTATTAAATAAAAATGGAAAGGCGTGTTAACTACAAGATGCAGCAACCAAATGTAGTCATTCATAGTGGTATTGTTGAAACTGGTACTGATGAAATTGAATTGCACAGTTCATACTTGCACATATAGAACATCACATTGTGAATAACTGGAATAAACAAGGCATACTATGAACAACCAAAGATAACATTTGAAACTGGACATATGCTAACTACAAACAACCGAACAATCAAAAAACTTTAAAAGAGGTATATGCTAGCTATAATAGGCTTAACAACAAGCAAATATATGCATTCCTACCGGTATGTTTAAAACTGGATTAATGAAATGTACTGCACAATAAATAATTGCACATAAGAGCATCACATTGTGAACAACTGAAATAAACCAGGCATACTGCAAATAACCAGATATAGCAATTAAAACTAGACAGATTCTCATTACACTACAAAAGGGACTCAACAAAACAAATCATGGGTTTCCCCTGCGAAGAGGCACGGCAAAACAAATCATGGGTTTCCTCACTTGTCACAGATGGGCTCGTTCCTGTGGGAAGAATACGGACCCTGGATGCGCTCCATGTTGTCGCAGATGGGCTCCTTCCCCTTGGAAGAGCACGGCAATAGGTGCCCTCCATGATGTCGCAGACGGGCGCTTTCCCCTTGGAAGAGCAGATGGGCTCTTTCCCCTTGGAAGAGCCGGAGAGGGTGCCCTACTTATGGTCGCCGTCGATGAGGTCTGACTTGGAAGGTGTGGATCCCAAGCCAGCGTCGCAGAACGTGTCCTTCAGAAATGACAAAAGGGGCTCGATGGCAATGTAGAATGGCAAATTGTTGACAGTGAGCCAGAGGAGATCAACGGCGGGGCCATGGATGGGGTCGACGGCTATTGAACCCGAGGGATTGGGGGTGGGCCACTTAACCTATGAATAGCCTGCCTCAGGCCATTGCTGTTGATGACCTCGATGTCATAGCCGGTGGCCGATACATGCCCGCATACTCTAGCCCGCTGCTTGAGTGGCTGCCGCTAGTAATGGTCGTCAGCTTCCTCAGTGACGTCGGGCGAAGAGACCGCTATACACCTCTTTTCGGCCAGTGGCTTCTCAAGCTCCACGGGAAGTGTAGCTGGGCTTAGGCTGCGATGCTCTGGAGTGGGGGGTGGGGATGGGGATATGGATCAGTGGGAAAGGGGGCATTTGGCAGGCGTCATCTAAGAAACTCAGGGCGGCCTAGGTATGGAGATTGGTGGGTAAGATGCACGGGCAAACCGGTAGATGTTGACAATGGAGGCCTTGTGGCGGCGGTGGCAGCAGCGGCGGGGACCTTGCTAGGGTTTCAAGTGAGGGAGGGTGTGTGTGTGTGTGTGCGCGCGCACGCTCGAGGAGGTTTTTTTTTGTGTGTGTGTGTGGAGGGGGGCGGGGGGTGTTTGAGGAAATGACGCGGGTATTGAAGATTTTAGTACGTAGGAGTCAAATGCGAGAGTGAAATGTCGGGGCTATTCAAAATTTTGATAATAGTGCATCGCACACGGTCCGGAGATAACAACCATGTGTTATGAAACAGAAAAACCATCGAGGCAGGCTGATATTTTCTAGGGATGCAGAGGCGGGAGTAAAATGTCGGGGCTACTGAAAATTTGAATCAAGGGACTGAAGCAGAGCGGGAGTAACAGACAACGTAACAAGAAAATAAAGTTTCTTCGATCTGATCGTGGAGGAGACTATTTGAGTTACAAGTTTGGTCTTCATTTGGAACAATGCGGAATAGTTTCGCAACTCACGCCACCCGGAACACCATAGCGTAATGGTGTGTCCGAACGTCGTAACCGCACTTTATTGGATATGGTGCGATCTATGATGTCTCTTACTGATTTACGACTATCGTTTTGGGGTTATGCTTTAGAGACGGCTGCATTCATGTTAAATAGGGTACCATCTAAATCCGTTGTGATGACACCTTATGAACTGTGGTTTGGCAAGAAACCCAAGTTGTCGTTTCTTAAAGTTTGGGGTTGCGATGTTTATGTGAAAAAGCTTCAATCTGATAAGCTCGAACCCAAATTGGAGAAATGTGTCTTCATAGGATAGCCAAAGGAGACTGTTGGGTACACCTTCTATCACAGATCCGAAGGCAAGATATTCATTGCTAAGAATGGATCCTTTCTAGAGAAGGAGTTTCTCTCGAAAGAAGTGAGTGGGAGGAAAGTAGAACTTGATGAGGTAACTGTACCTGCTCCCTTATTGGAAAGTAGTTCATCACAGAAATCAGTTCATGTGACTCCTACACCAATTAGTGAGGAAGCTAATGATGATGATCATGTAACTTCAGATCAAGTTATACCAAACCTCGTAGGTCAATCAGAGTACGATCCGCACAAGAGTGGTACGGTAATCCTATTTTGGAGGTCATGTTACTTGACCATGACAAACCTACGAACTATGAGGAAGCGATGATGAGCCCAGATTCCGCAAAATGGCTTGAGGCCATGAAATCTGAGATGGGATCCATGTATGAGAACAAAGTGTGGACTTTGGTTGACTTGCCCGATGATCGGCAAGCCATAGAGAATAAATGGATCTTCAAGAAGAAGACTGACGTTGACGGTAACGTTACTGTCTACAAAGCTTGACTTGTTGCAAAAGGTTTTCGACAAGTTCAAGGAGTTGACTATGATGAGACCTTCTCACCTGTAGCGATGCCTAAGTCCGTCTGAATCATGTTAGCAATTGCCGCATTTTATGATTATGAAATTTGGCAAATGGATGTAAAAACTGCATTCTTGAATGGATTTCTGGAAGAAGAGTTGTATATGATGCAACCAGAAGGTTTTATCAATCCAAAGGATGCTAACAAAGTGTGCAAGCTCCAGCAATCCATTTATGGACTGGTGCAAGCATCTCGGAGTTGGAATAAACCTTTTGATAGCGTGATCAAAGCATATGGTTTTGTACAGACTTTTGGAGAAGCCTGTATTCACAAGAAAGTGAGTGGGAGCTCTGTAGCATTTCTAATATTATATGTGGATGACATATTGTTGATTGGAAATGATATAGAATTTCTGGATAGCATAAAAGGATACTTGAACAAGAGTTTTTCAATGAAAGACCTCGGTGAAGCTGCTTATATATTGGGCATTAAGATCTATAGAGATAGATCAAGATGCTTAATTGGACTTTCACAAAGCACATACCTTGAAGTTTTGAAGAAGTTCAAAATGGATCAAGCAAAGAAAGGGTTCTTGCCTGTGTTATAAGGTGTGAAGTTGAGTCAGACTCAATGCCTGACCACTGCAGAAGATAGAGAGAAAATTAAAGTCATTCCCTATGCTTCATCCATAGGTTCTATCATGTATGCAATGCTGTGTACCAGACCTGATGTGTGCCTTGCTATCAGTTTAGTAGGGAGGTACCAAAGTAATCTAGGAGTGGATCACTGGACAGCGGTCAAGAACATCCTGAAATACCTGAAAAGGACTAAGGATATGTTTCTTGTTTATGGAGGTGAAAAAGAGCTCGTGGTAAATGGTTACATTGATGCAAGCTGTCAGTGGAGCTTAGGGTTACGTATTTATATTGGCCGGTGGAGCTGTCAGTTGGTGCAGATCTAAGCAAAGCGTCGTGGCGGGATCTACGTGTGAAGCGGAGTACATAGTGTTGGGGAGCGTAGCAGAAATTCAAAATTTTCCTACGAGTTACCAAGATCTACCTATGGAGATACTAGCAACGAGAGAGAGGGGATTGCATCTACATACCCTTTTAGATTGCTAAGCGGAAGCGTTCAAGTGAACAGGGTTGATGGAGTCGTACACGTCGTGATCCAAATCACCAAAGATCCTAGTGCCGAATGGACGGCACCTCCGCGTTCAACACACGTGCAGCCCGGTGACGTATCCCATGCCTTGATCCAACAAGGAGAGAGGGAGAGGTTGGGGAAGACTCCGTACAACAGCAGCACGACGACGTGGTGGTGGTGGAGGAGCGTGGAAATCCTGCAGGGCTTCGCCAAGCACCGCGGAAGAGGAGAAAGAGAGGTAGGGCTACGCCAGGGAGAGGTGGAAACTCTTGTGTTGGTAGCCCCAAAGACCTCAACTATATATAGGGGAGAGGGAGGGGGCTGCGCCCCCTCTAGGGTTCCCACCCCAAGGGGTGCGGCAGCCCATAGATCCCATCTAGGGTGCGGCCAAGGGGGGGAGAGGGGGAAACTTGCCCCCCAAGTAAGGTGGAGGCGCCCCCTCCCCAAACCCTAGGCGCCTTGGGCCCCGGTGGGGGGGTGCACCAGCCCACCTGGGGCTGGTCCCCTCCCACACTTGGCCCATTCAGCCCTATGGGGCCGGTGGCCCCACCTGGTGGACCCCCGGGACCCTCCCGGTGGTCCCGGTACATTACCGATAGCACCCGAAACTTTTCCGGTGGCCAAAACAGGACTTCCCATATATAAATCCTTACCTCTGGACCATATCGGAACTCCTCGTGACATCTGGGATCTCATCCGGGACTCCGAACAACATTCGGTAACCACGTATATCTATTCCCTATAACCCTAGCGTCATCGAACCTTAAGTGTGTAGACCCTACAGGTTTGGGAACCATGCAGACATGACTAAGACGTTCTCCGGTCAATAACCAACAGCAAGATCTGGATACCCATGTTGGCTCCCACATGTTCCACGATGATCTCATCGGATGAACCACGATGTCGAGGAATCAATCAATCCCGTATTCAATTCCCTGTGTCTAGCGGTATTGTACTTGCCCGAGATTCGATCGTCGGTATGCTGATACCTTGTTCAATCTCGTTACCGGCAAGTCTCTTTACTCGTTCCGTAACACATCATCATGTGATCAACCCCTTGGTCACATTGTGCACATTATGATGATGTCCTACCGAGTGGGCCTAGAGATACCTCTCCGTCACACGGAGTGACAAATCCCAGTCTCGATTCGTGCCAACCCAACAGACACTTTCGGAGATACCCGTAGTGCACCTTTATAGCCACCCAGTTACGTTGTGACGTTTGGTACACCCAAAGCATTCCTACGGTATCCGAGAGGTGCACAATCTCATGGTCTAAGGAAATGATACTTGACATTAGAAAAGCTTTAGCATACGAACTATACGATCATTGTGCTAGGCTTAGGATTGGGTCTTGTCCATCACATCATTCTCCTAATGATGTGATCCCGTTATCAACGACATCCAATGTCCATGGTCAGGAAACCATAACCATCTATTGATCAACGAGCTAGTCAACTAGAGGCTTACTAGAGACATGGTGTTGTCTATGTACCCACACATGTATCTGAGTTTCCTGTCAATACAATTATAGCATGGATAATAAACGATTTATCATGAACAAGGAAATATAATAATAATAACTAATTTATTATTGCCTCTAGGGCATATTTCCAACAGTCTCCCACTTGCACTAGAGTCAATAATCCAGTTCACATCGCCATGTGATTAACACTCACAAGTCACATCGCCATGTGACCAAGATCCAAAGAGTTTACTAGTGTCACTAAACTAGTTCACATCATCATGTGATTAAGACTCAATGAGTTCTGGGCTTTGATCATGTTTTGCTTGTGAGAGAGGTTTTAGTCAACGGATCTGTAACATTCAGATCCGTATGTACTTCGCAAATCTCTAGGTCATATTGTAAATGTTGCTTCCACGCTCCACTTGGAGCTATTCCAAATGGTTGCTCCACTACTTATCCGGTTTGCTACTCAGAGTCACTCGAATAGGTGTTAAAGCTTGCATCGACGTAACCCTTTACGCCGAACTCTTTATCACCTCCATAATTGAGAAACATGTCCTTATTTATTCCAAGGACAATTTTGACCGTTGTCCAATGATGCATTCCTGGATCATTCTTGTACCCCTTGACTGACTCATGGCAAGGCACACTTCCGGTGCGGTACACAGCATAGCATACTATAGAGCCTACGTCTGAAGCATAGGGGACGACCTTCGTCCTTTCTCTCTCTTCTGCCGTGGTCGAGCTTTAAGTCTTAACTTTGTACCTTACAACTCAGGCAAGAACTCCTTCTTTGACTGATCCATCTTGAACACCTTCAAGATCATGTCAAGGTATGTGCTCATTTGAAAGTACCATTTAGTGTTTTTGATCTATCCTCATAGATCTTGATGCTCAATGTGCAAGCAGCTTAATCCAGGTTTTCTATTGAAAAACACCTTTAAAACAACCCTATATGCTTTCCAGAAATTCTACATCATTTCTGATCAACAATATGTCAACAACATATACTTATCAGAAATTCTATAGTGCTCCCACTCACTTCTTTGGAAATACAAATTTCTCATAAACTTAACCCAAAATCTTTGATCATATCATCAAAGCATACATTCCAACTCCGAGATGCTTACTCCAGTCCTTAGAAGGATTGCTGGAGCTTTGCATACTTGTTAGCGTCTTTCAAGATTGTCAAAACCTTCTGGTTGTATCACATACAACCTTTCCTCAAGAAAATTGTCGAGGAAACAATGTCTTGACATCCTATCTGCAAGATTTCATAAATAATGCAGTAACTGCTAATCCAATTCCAACAGACTCTTAGCATCGCTATGAGTGAGAAAGCCTCACCGTAGTCAACTCCTTGAACTTGTCAGAAAAACTTAACGACAAGTCGAGCTTTCTTAATGGTGATACTTACCATCATTGTTCGTCTTCCTTTTAAAATCCATCTGTACCCAATAGCCTTATGACCATCAAGTAGTTCTGCCAAAGTCTACACTTTGTTTTCATACATGGATCCTCTCTCGGATTTTATGGCCTCGAGCCATTTATCGGAATCCAGGCCCACCATCGCTTCTCCATAGCTCATAGGTTCATTGTTGTCTAGCAACTTGACTTCTAGACAGGATTTTGTACCACTCTGAAGCAGTACGCATCCTTGTCGACCTACGAGGTTCGGTAGTGACTTGATCCGAAGCTTCATGATCACTATCATTAGCTTCCACTTCAATTGGTGTAGGTGCCATAGGAACAACTTCCTGTGCCCTGCTACACACTAGTTGTAGTGACGGTTCAATAACCATATCAAGTCTCCACCATCCTCCTACTCAATTCTTTAGAGAGAAACTTTTCCTCGAGAAAGGACCCGTTTCTAGAAACAATCACTTTTGCTTCCGGATCTGAAATAGGAGGTATACCCAACTGTTTTGGGTGTCCTATAAAGATGCATTTTATCCGCTTTGGGTTCGAGCTTATCAACCTGAAACTTTTTCACATAAGCATCGCAGCCCCAAACTTTTAAGAAACGACAACTTAGGTTTCTCCAAACCATAGTTCAAACGGTGTCGTCTCAATGGAAATACCTGGTGCCCTATTAAAGTGAGTGCAGTTGTCTCTAATGCCTAACCCATGAACGATAGTGGTAATTCGATAAGATACATCATGGTACGCACCATATATATCCAATAGGGCGCAACTATGATGTTCAGACACACCGTCACACTATGGTGTTCCACAAGGTATTAATTGTGAAACAATTTCCACAATGTCTTAATTGCGTGCCAAAGCTCGTAATTCAGATACTCATCTCTATGATCATATCATAGACATTTTATCCTCTTGTCACGATAATCTTCAACTTCACTCTGAAATTACTTGAACCATTCAATAATTCAGACTTGTGTTTCATCAAGTAAATATACTGAGTTTCTACTCAAATCATCCGTGAAGTAACAACATAACAATATCCACTGTGTGGCTCAGCACTCATTGGACTGCACACATCAAAATGTATTACTTCCAACAAGTTGCTTTCTTGTTCCATTTTACTGAAAACGAGGCTTTTAGTCATCTTGCCCATGTGGTATGATTTGCATGTCTCAAGTTATTCAAAATCAAGTGAGTCCAAACGATCCATCTCCATGGAGTTTCTTCATGCGTATACACCAATAGACATGGTTCGCATGTCTCAAACTTTTCAAAAACGAGTGAGTCCAAAGATCCATCAACATGGAGCTTCTTCATGCGTTTTATACCAATATGACTTACATGGCAGTGCCACAAGTAAGTGGTACTATGATTACTATATTTTATCTTTTTGGCATGAACATGTGTATCACTACGATCGAGATTCAATAAACCATTCATTTTAGGTGCAAGACCATTGAAGGTATTATTCAAATAAACAGAGTAACCATTATTCTCCTTAAATGAATAACCGTATTGCGATAGACATAATCCAATCATGTCTATGCTCAACGCAAACACCAAATAACAATTATTTAGGTTTAACACCAATCTCGATGGTAGGGGGAGCGTGCGATGCTTGATCACATCAACCTTGGAAACACTTCCAACACATATCGTCATCTCACCTTTAGCTAGTCTCCGTTTATTCCGTAGCTTTTATTTCAAGTTACTAACACTTAGCAACTGAACCGGTATCTAATACCCTGGTGCTACTAGGAGTACTAGTAAAGTACACATTAACATAATGTATATCCAATATACTTCTATTGACCTTGCCAGCCTTCTCATCTACCAAGTATCTAGGGTAGTTCTGCTTCAGTGACCGTTCCCTCATTACAGAAGCACTTAGTCTCGGGTTTGGGTTCAACCCTAGGTTTCTTCACTGGTGCAGCAACTGATTTGCCATTTCATGAAGTACCCCTTCTTGCCCTTGCCCTTCTTGAAACTAGTGGTTTAACTAACCATCAACATTTGATGCTCCTTCTTCATTTCTACTTTTGCGATGTCAAACATCGCGAATATTTCAAGGACCATCATATCTATCCCTGATATGGTATAGTTCATCACGAAGCTCTAGCAGCTTGGTGGCAATGACTTTGGAGAAACATCACTATCTCATGTGGAAGATCAACTCCCACTCGATTCAAGTGATTGTTGTACTCAGACAATCTGAGCACAAGCTCAACGATTGAGCTTTTCTCCCTCAGTTTGCAGGCTAAGAAAATCGTCGGAGGTCTTATACCTCTTGACGTGGGCACGAGCCTGAAATCCCAATTTCAGCCCTTGAAACATCTCATATGTTCGGCGACATTTCAAAATTGTCTTTGGTGCCTCTATTCTAAACCGTTTAACAAAACTATCACGTAGTTATCAAAACATCCACAGACGACGTTCGAGGTTCAGCACAACAAGTGGTGCATTAAGGACATAAGCCTTCTACGAAGCAACGAGGACAATCCTTAGTTTACGGACCCAGTCCGCATAATTGCTACTATAAACTTTCAACTAAATTTTCTCTAGGAACATATCTAAAACAGTAGAACTGAAGCGCAAGCTACGACATGATTTGCAAGAATCTTTTGACTATGTTCAGGATAATAAAGTTCATCTTATGAACTCCCACTCAGATAGACATCCCTCTAGTCATCTAAGTGATTACATGATCCGAGTCAACTAGGCCGTGTTTGATCATCATGTGAGACGGACTAGTCATCATCGGTGAACATCTTCATGTTGACCGTATCTACCATACGACTCATGCTCGACCTTTCGGTCTCTTGTGTTCCGAGGCCATGTCTATACATTCTAGGCTCGTCAAGTCAACCTAAGTGTTTCGCGTGTGTAAATCTGGCTTACACCCGTTGTATGTGAACGTTAGAATCTATCACACCCGATCATCACGTGGTGCTTCGAAACAACAAACTTTCGCAATGGTGCACAGTTAGGGGGGAACACTTTCTTGAAATGTTAATGAGGGATCATCTTATTTACTACCGTCATTCTAAGAAAATAAGATGCATAAACATGATAAACATCACATGCAATCAAATAGTGACATGATATGGCCAATATCATTTTGCTCCTTTTGATCTCCATCTTCGGGGCTCCATGATCATCATCGTCACCGGCATGACACCATGATCTCCATCATCATGATCTCCATCATCGTGTCTCCATGAAGTTGTCTCGTCAACTATTACTTGTACTACTATGGCTAACGGTTTAGCAATAAAGTAAAGTAATTACATGGAGTTGTTCAGTGACACGCAGGTCATACAATAAATAAAGACAACTCCTATGGCTCCTGCCGGTTGTCATACTCATCGACATGCAAGTCGTGATTCCTATTACAAGAACATGATCAATCTCATACATCACATATCATTCATCACATTCTTTTGGCCATATCACATCACATAGCATACCCTGCAAAAACAAGTTAGACGTCCTCTAATTGTTGTTTGCATGTTTTACGTGGCTGCTATGGGTTTCTAGCAAGAACGTTTCTTACCTACGCAAAAACCACAACATGATATGCCAATTGCTATTTAGCCTTCATAAGGACCCTTTTCATCAAATCCGATCCGACTAAAGTGGGAGAGACTGGCACCCGCTAGCCACCTTATGCAACAAGTGCATGTCATTCGGTGGAACCTGTCTCACGTAAGTGTACGTGTAAGGTTGGTCCAGGCCGCTTCATCCCACAATACCGTCGAAACAAGATTGGACTAGTAACGGTAAGCATATTGAACAAAATCAACGCCCACAACTACTTTGTGTTCTACTCGTGCATAGAATCTATGCAATAGACCTAGTTCTGATACCACTGTTGGGGAGCGTAGCAGAAATTCAAAATTTTCCTACGAGTCACCAAGATCTATCTATTGAGAGACTGGCAACAAGAGAGAGTGGAGTGCATCTACATACCCTTGTAGATCGCTAAGCGGAAGCGTTCAAGTGAACGGGGTTGCTGGAGTCGTACACGTTGTGATCCAAATCACCGAAGATCCTAGTGCCGAAAGGACGGCACCTCCGCGTTCAACACACGTGCAGCCCGGTGATGTCTCCCATGCCTTGATCCAGCAAGGAGAGAGGGAGAGGTTGGGGAAGACTCCATCCAGTAGCAGCACGATGGCGTGGTGGTGGTGGAGTGTGGTAATCCTGCAGGGCTTCGCCAAGCACCGCAGAAGAGGAGAAAGAGAGGTAGGGCTGTGCTAGGGAGAGGTGGAAACTCTTGTGTTGGCAGCCCCAAAGACCTCAACTATATATAGGGGAGAGGGAGGGGGCTGCGCCCCCTCTAGGGTTCCCACCCCAAGGGGTGCGGCAGCCCCTAGATCCCATCTAGGGTGCGGCCAAGGGGGGGAGAGGGGGAAACTTTCCCCCCAAGTAAGGTGGAGGCGCCCCCTCCCCAAACCCTAGGCGCCTTGGGCCCTGGTGGGGGGGGGGGCGCATGTGATGCCCCCGATTCAATCGTACATTAATCATACACGCAAATGTGTACGATCAAGATCAGGGACTCACGGGAAGATATCACAACACAACTCTAGACACAAATTAAAATAATACAAGCTTTATATTACAAGCCAGGGGCCTCGAGGGCTCGAATACATAAGCTCGAATACAAACGAGTCAGCGGAAGCAACAATATCTGAGTACAGAGATGAGTTAAACAAGTTTGCCTTAAGAAGGCTAGCACAAAAGCATCTACGATCGAAAAGGCAAGGCCTCCTGCCTGGGAGCCTCCTAACTACTCCTGGTCGTCAGCGGCCTCCACGTAGTAGTAAGCATCGGCGGTGGCATCTGGCTCCTGGGCTCCGACATCTGGTTGCATCAACCGGAAAGAAAAAGAAAGGGGGGAAAGGGGGGGCAAAGCAACCGTGAGTACTCATCCAAAGTACTCGCAAGCAAGGATCTACACTACATATGCAACATTATCAAAGGAAGGTTGTATATGTGGACTGGGCTGCAGAAATGCCAGAATAGAGAGAAGGCCTAGTCCTATCAAAGACTAGCATCTTATGGAAACCACCATCTTGCAGCAAACAGGAGGGAGTAGAATAGCATAAAGTAAAGTAGTAGTAGTGTTATCAACCTCGGCCAGAGATCCTTTCTCGACTCCCTGCGAGAAAGAAATCCCAGAGCCGTACTATCCAATTATCATCACAATCCAATTCTAATCACCATCCAATTCTCATCACCATCCAATTCTCATCACAAGTATCCAGTTCTAGTTGTATCGCTCGGGATACAACTCCGAGCGTCCGTTACCGTAGGACAGGCTATCGATAGATGTTTTCTTCCCTGCAGGGGTGCACCAACTTACCCACCACGCTTGATTAACTCCGGCCGGACACACTTTCCTGGGTCATGCCCGGCCTCGGCCAAACAATACGCCGCAACCCGACCTAGACTTAACAGAGAGGTCAGCACGCCGGACTAAACCTATGCCCCCAGGGGTCATGGGCCATCTCCCCGGAAACTCCTGCACGTTACGTATGCGGCCGGTGAGCAGACCCAGCCTCCCTTATACAAGTGAAGGCGTAACCAGTCCAACCCGGCATGCGCCGCTCAGTCGCTGACGTCTATTAAGCTTCGGCTGATGCATACGACGCAGAACACCCATACTATGCCCACATGATGGTTAGTGCTATCAGGCCAGAGGCCCCTCGGATCGAATATCCAAATCGTAGTGGATTAGGAACGCGCGGTAACAAGCAGAGTCTCACGAAAGATGTGACCCCGTTGCCCCGTCTCAAGGACTTGCGGCAAGGGCTAAGAATGCCCGGCCACGCCTCGTAATTATCTCTCGGGCACCTTCCAGGTCAACCCGTATCCACATCACTCGCAATTATGCTCGCGCGGGTACCCCTCAGGGTCGACCCGTCTTTAGTAACATGGTTCAGTGTAACATAGTAACCATAGTAACCGTGTGTCCAAACATCAAGGGGAAAACCCGAGGAATCACCCCCGGTGAATTCCACTCGATTTAATCATCAAGGTGAACGTAAGAGGAATCACCCCCGAGGTTCACACTTGAGGGGTTGCACGATAGAGTCGTATCGGAAGTGGTTAAGGCGGAATCACCCTCGATGACCACGACCGAATAGCTACACTACAGGGTTAACATCAGAAGTGCTGTAGAGGTCTCACCCTCGGCACTCGATAGTAACCCAGCAGTGTCGAGCAACTAAGGGGAAAGTGGTGTGCGCTGTCGGGGCCTGGTCTTTGATCCCGTTGACCGGGTCTACAATGATGAAGTAGGGGCAAGAAGGACAAGGTGGGGGTCACTGATGGGTCACTAACCAACCTATACTAAGCAGTTTAGGATAAGCAGTTTAGGATAAGCAGGTAAGGTACAACAGCAGATACAAAAGCAGGCTATGCATCAGAATAGGAGCAAACAATAACAGTAGCAAAATCTAATGCAAGCATGAGAGATGGAATGGGCGATATCGGGATGATCAAAGGGGGGCTTGCCTGGTTGCTCTGGCAAGTAGGGGTCGTCATCGACGTAGTCGATCACAGGGGCAACATCGGTCTCGGGGTCTACCGGAGAGAAGAGGGGGAAGAAACAGTAAATATAAAGCAAACATAGCATCACAAAAGCATAACGTGGCAATATGTTGTGCCGGGTGTGACCTAACGTATGGCTACACGATATAGGTGAAGGGGGAATTCAACTGGGAATACATTCCCGGTTCCGAACCTGTGTCAGACAGATGACCGGAGGGGAAGGTTCCATGTTCAGATAGTTAGAGGCATCTGACAGATATGTGGTTAGCGTATTCGGGTTCGTCTCGTCGTTCTAAGCAACTTTCATGTATAAAGTTTTTCCATCCGAGTTACAGTTTATTTTCTATGAATTTCTAAAATTTAAAGGATTTTTTAATTCATTTAATTTGAATTATAAACAGTGAAATGTCTTTTTAAACTCAGCATGGGGCTAGTCACACTCAAATACAAGTGGGGTCAAGGAGCTGGGTTGACTCAGTGAACACCTTTACTAGTCAACCAATGAACAGTGCATTTGGCCCTACTTGTCATTGGCACAAACTATTAATTAGGCCTTTAAAATAACAGGGGCCACATGTCATCGGTACATAGACTATTCTAGCCATTAATTAACACCTAGTAGTACTAATCTAAGCAAGGGACGGCCACTACTCCGGCCACGTGCACGACGCACACACACAGCACACACAAGTTAGTAGGCTAAGAGTTATTAACATAAGATGTCATTTTGTGATTTTTGTAGGATTTAATCTAATCATCAAAAGGATTTGGTTCAGTGGGATAAAATGGAGTTTGTCATGTCTACTTTCTACTCATATTATTTTTAGGTCTGTTAGTAGTTGTTTAACCGTTGATCAGAGGCTGTCAAGGGGGTTAGTCATTGTGGAAATAGGAAAGCTAGCAATAGCTACAGTAACTGAATGTTACTGAAGCTGTGCAGCATAGCAGTAGGCAGTGGCAGCAGCGCCGAGTGGGCTGGAGGCGAGCACAGGGCTGCGCGAGGGCGTGACCAGGGGGGTGCCCTGGGACGACCAGCACGCGGCGGGAGCGCAGCAGGAGCAAGCATCACCGGCCATGGCGAATGGCGGCGGTGGCTGCCTGTTAGTTCGATTCGAGTGGGCGAGCATGGATTCGGCTACGCATACGACACACACGCCTCCTGGGAGCACCAGATGCACGACATCGACCTTGGTTTTCTTCAGGACGGACCGCATCAACGACAACAACCACGGTGGTGCACGGTCCCGTGCGGACTGCGACGGAAACAAGCAATTGAAGGAAGGGAAAACAGAGGGGAGCTCACATCGGAGCACCGGGATGGCTCAGAGGCGTCAGGGTGGTCGGGGTGGTGCGGATCCAGCCATGGCGTCGTCGTAGTCGGCTCCGAGAGGAAGCAGAAGACGTGGCAATGGTGTTGCGGCTCCCCAAGCTTGATGAAGTGCCGTGGATGACGAAGAAGGGCGCGGCGCAGCTACTAGAGAGCCTGCCAAAGGTAGGGAAGCACGGTGGCCACGGGATCGACGCATGCGCGGCGACAATGGTGTCTGCCACACGTGGTGGGGAAGGAGGTGGCGCGAAGAGGGGAAAATGGAGGGGGCATCTAGGGTTTGTTCCAGGGTGAGGAGGGGTCTCTTATCCTCTCGGGGCACCTGCGGATGGTTGCCCCGTGGCCATCGGCATCATGGACGTGCGCCCGGCGTCCACGGGGGCTTCTGTGAACAGAGGAAGATGGAGATGGGAGGTGCGCTGGGCCGGCACACTGTGCACTCATGGCCCATGTGCATAGTGGGCTGCCTTGTTTTTCTTTTTATTTAAAAACAAAGAGAGGAAATGGATTATTTGGGCATTATATTGACTCGGGAAAAACTTGGGAAGGGTGCCATTAAATCCCTGGTGATTTTAGACACTTCCAAAAAAAGTTTAGGCAAGTTTGGAATTCATTTGAATTTTTTAGAAAAAAGAATAGGGCATTTAAAGTGTCGTTTTGGCACTGTTTTAAATGCTCAGGCCCATATGAGTTGAAGATGATGATGTTTTCCTTAAGAGCATTTGTTTTGGAATATTTGCTAGATGATGAACATTTTAGTTTTACTGTTCAAAGAAACAATTTATTTGACTCTATTTCAAATTTGAAAATGGCTTTGGATTTTGGACAGGTGTCAAGCTGCATAGTAACCATGATGACATGGACACCATTAGGGGGAGATTGCTGTAGCAAGATTCTCGGGTGTTACAAATCTCCTCCACTACAATAAATCTCGTCCCGAGATTTAAGTGGGGAAGTAAAGAGTAACTCCGGGAGAACTCACCCTTATAGGGTTAATTATCTGGTGAACAATTCAGGGAATGAGGCAGAAGTATCTCTCGAGTTGAAAGTCAAGAAAGTCATCGAGAGCAAGGTGAGGTGCAATAAGAAGCTTCAAGCTGGTAGACAATCGTTTGTTGCCTGAAACAAGGGGTGAAAGGGGTTCAGAGCAATGGGAATAAGTATTGCATCTGATACCAGAATAGATCACCTCTCGGAAGGCGGCTCGGGATTTTCATATGAAGCCAAGCGTGAGAAATAACCTTAGAAACAAGGGTGTACAGGAGATTCAGGTTTCGATCTTGTGGAACTATGGGTGATGTGCCCACCATGTGGGTTAAAAGCAGGAAGGCGCTAACAACCTTGAACGGTCATGATAGCAAGGCAGGTCAGAGGATAGCCTGTCAGTTATGTTGGCAACAAGGTTTGGTACCAAGGGCGTGGGACAAAGAGAACCATTTTCCTGCTCGTTAAAACGAGGCGGACCATTAGGCAAGGTTCTCGTCCATCGATGGTTACCGGAATGTCAACAACAATAATAACAGGGTCTTACTGCCAAATTGTGCACCGAGGTGTTTACATAAGCAGGAAACTATTTCTGCTCAGACAAGTTTGATTACCAGAAAGGTTAAACAAAACAATGGAAAGGAAAATGATTATCTGATTAAACAGACCAATGGCAAGGAAAATGTGTTTATACCAGGGCGTCAAGAGTATATCTTTCCCAAGTAAATGCATAACATGATATACATGATAAGGCTCCAAGTATGACACCAGTTAGGCAAAGGGGCAAGGAATTTATGAGGTTTACCCATACAGCGGTGTTTGGATAATTGATCAAGATGATTTAGCATTGTGCTTCCAATGTTGTTATTGTTGTATGGAGTACCACATACATGCTTCGGGATAGCATTGACATGGTCATCAGGGAAAGGTCAGACTTTGGATACACAAGGACCA
Source organism: Triticum dicoccoides (assembly GCF_002162155.2). Classification (NCBI taxonomy): domain Eukaryota; kingdom Viridiplantae; phylum Streptophyta; class Magnoliopsida; order Poales; family Poaceae; genus Triticum; species Triticum dicoccoides. The sequence continues at coordinate 160,294,018 of NC_041383.1, read as the reverse complement.
TTGGAAATAACTTATAAAATAAGTCATACAATTTTTAGCAAGGAAAGGATGAGGATGGGGCCCACGGGCTCAGTAACAATTCATCAAGGGGGCAAGGATGATATTTTTTATCATGAATTCGGTTGATATCCTGGAAAAGTTTGGGATGATGATGACGATCACGACACATTTGTCGAGAGGTTTCATGAAGATGTAATCGATCAACGACGACATCAAGCAAAAGAAATGATGAAGCATAAGGTTATCAGAGCCACGGGTACGACACAAACTCGAAATCAAGCTTGCTGTTCAAGGCGAAATGATGTGATGAGGAAGATCGACGTAGGCTTAGCTCATCATCGAAAATTGTGCTCCGGGAAGGACCAGGTAGCACAGTTAAAATTTAGCACGGTAATGATAAAGCCGATCAGGCTAGGAATGACTCGAATGATTATTAAACTCGTAAGCAACAAAATTTACTTAGAGTTACTGAATCGGAGTGCGGAATCAATTCACTTATCAGTGTTCTTGGATGACAAACAACCCAGAATCCATGAAGCGACAAGACAGGTTCATCAAAAGTTCATAAGATGTAGTGCAATGGCATGATATCCTCAAGGTACCAGGGGTAATACTCGAAGGTAGATCATAACAGAGGTTGGTAGGTGTATTGACCTATAGAAGACAAGTGATTTAACTTGCTCAAGAAATGGGACCAAAGAAGAACAATCATGGTCGGAACCATGGTTGCAAAGGACCAATTCCCAGATATAAGATGAACTTACACCAAGGGGATAGTTAATTTTTAAAAAGAAGCTTCCATGATAAGATCTACATCGTGTCGATGGGCATGAACACAAAGTTCAAGGTCGACTCCCACTTCTCCAATGCATAATCTTTCATTCATAGCTCTGATAAAAATTATATGAACATGAAGAACTACCTGGTGATATACCAGAGGAGTATGGCCCGCAAAAATTATCGGGTTCACATAGATTAAGAAGACATAGGTTCAACCCATCGTGGCATCTTAGGAACATATACCACAATATTTAGAACTAATTAGCACAAGCTCGAAATCATAGAATGGTTGACAAAAGCAGCGGATACAATTTACCAAAGGCAATATGTATCCGAGGAACGGCGCACAAGGTTATTGAATATGAAGGACGCTGTCGGATAAAATCCAACAAAGGATCTGGTAGTCCACAAGGGATCTAATGTGAGCACCAGCACTCAACCAGAAGAAGAAAGAATGCAAGGAGATCAGATTATAGAGACAATTGACTAATTCAAAGCTCAAATGCAAAGGAATTATGATTTCTAAATCAGGGGATCAGGAGCAGAGGCTCTGCTCAAAGACAAGTAAGTTGAATAGACATAGACCGACAATCATTCAAGTTTTGATTTGCCGAGAACCAGCTCATGTCTGGAGTGGAGTCTGAGCCAGAAGGATAAATAATTACCAGGGAATAACTAATGAATATGTGCATTCACGCACATGTCAAATCAATAGGATAAGAATGACAATCTCAAAGGAGTTTAACGAATATTGTTAGACATATGGAATTAACGATAATGCAAGACGATAAGGAAGAACATGAGCAATAGGATACTGAGGATTATCAGAAGACCGAATAGTATTCCAAAGGATTTTGTGAGACATATGAACAACTGGGGATGAACGAACCCCGGTTAAGTGAATTATCCGCAGTTCGAAAAGAAGCTGCAAATCAGAAGGCACGAAGGATTATCGGAACAACGAAGAGTACTAGGGGTATCTTGAAATAATAGGAGCAACTGGGGATGAAGGTACAAGCGGCAATGATGTTATTCACGGGGATTATCGGTGGTCATGAACTGCAAGGCAGTAGACATAGTGTCTTGAGAAACATCGAGGAGTATCTGCAGAATCTTCTGACGAAGAAAGCGATCGTCGATAATGTCGGGGCTCTCCGAGAGGAAGTGGGTACGAGAGCCTAATGTCAGAGTTAGTAAAATGTTTAACCCGAATAGAAGAGAGATCAGAATCCCAGAGTATAGACAAGGAATAAAAGATCCTAACACCACCCAATGGCGACGTGGGCCCATGAGCCGCACAGCCATGTTAGTAAAAGTTTTTAAGTGACTAGACTCAACTTCGGCCAAGGAGTTGGAAAGGGGGCTACCTACAGGCAGTCGGCTCTGATACCAACTTGTGATGCCCCCGATTCAATCGTACACTAATCATACACGCAAATGTGTACGATCAAGATTAGGGACTCACGGGAAGATATCACAACACAACTCTAGACACAAATTAAAATAATAAAAGCTTTATATTACAAGCCAGGGGCCTCGAGGGATCGAATACATAAGCTCGAATACAAACGAGTCAGCGGAAGCAACAATATCTGAGTACAGACATGAGTTAAACAAGTTTGCCTTAAGAAGGCTAGCACAAAAGCATCTACGATCGAAAAGGCAAGGCCTCCTGCCTGGGAGCCTCCTAACTACTCCTGGTCGTCAGCGGCCTCCACGTAGTAGTAAGCATCGGCGGTGGCATCTGGCTCCTGGGCTCCGACATCTGGTTGCATCAACCGGAAAGAAAAAGAAAGGGGGGACAGGGGGAGCAAAGCAACCGTGAGTACTCATCCAAAGTACTCGCAAGCAAGGATCTACACTACATATGCAACATTATCAAAGGAAGGTTGTATATGTGGATTGGGCTGCAGAAATGCCAGAATAGAGAGAAGGCCTAGTCCTATCGAAGACTAGCATCTTCTGGAAACCACCATCTTGCAGCAAACAGGAGGGAGTAGAATAGCATAAAGTAAAGTAGTAGTAGCGTTATCAACCTCGGCCAGAGATCCTTTCTTGACTCCCAGCGAGAAAGAAATCCCAGAGCCGTACTATCCAATTATCATCACAATCCAATTCTAATCACCATCCAATTCTCATCACAAGTATCCAGTTCTAGTTGTATCGCTCGGGATACAACTCCGAGCGTCCGTTACCATAGGACAGGCTATCGATAGATGTTTTCTTCCCTGCAGGGGTGCACCAACTTACCCACCACGCTTGATTAACTCCGTCCAGACACACTTTCCTGGGTCATGCCCGGCCTCGGCCAAACAATATGCCGCAACCCGACCTAGACTTAATAGAGAGGTCAGCACGCCAGACTAAACCTATGCCCCCAGGGGTCATGGGCCATCTCCCCGAAAACTCCTGCACGTCGCGTACGCGGCCGGTGAGCAGACCTAGCCTCCCTTATACAAGTGAAGGCGTAACCAGTCCAACCCGACGCGCGCCGCTCAGTCGCTGACGTCTATTAAGCTTCGGCTGATGCATACGACGCAGAACGCCCATACTATGCCCATGTGATGGTTAGTGCTATTAGGCCAGAGGCCCCTCGGATCAAATATCCAAATTGTAGTGGATTAGGAACGCGCGGTAACAAGCAGAGACTCACGAAAGATGTGACCCCGCTGCCCCGTCTCGAGGACTTGCGGCAAGGGCTAAGAATGCCCGGCCACGCCTCGTAATTACCTCTCGGGCACCTTCCAGGTCAACCCGTATCCACATCACTCGCAATTATGCTCGCGCGGGTACCCCTCAGGGTCGACCCGTCTTTAGTAACATGGTTCAGTGTAACATAGTAACCAAAGTAACCGTGTGTCCAAACATCAAGGGGAAAACCCGAGGAATCACCCCCGGTGAATTCCACTCGATGTAATCATCAAGGTGAACGTAAGAGGAATCACCCCCGAGGTTCACACTTGAGGGGTTGCACGACAGAGTCGTATCGGAAGTGGTTAAGGCGGAATCACCCTCGATGACCACGACCGAATAGCTACACTACAGGGTTAACATCAGAAGTGCTGTAAAGGTCTCACCCTTGGCACTCGATAGTAACCCAGCAGTGTCGAGCAACTAAGGGTAAAGTGGTGTGCGGTGTCGGGGCCTGGTCTTCGATCCCGTTGACCGGGTCTTCAATGATGAAGCAAGGGCAACAAGGACAAGGTGGGGGTCACTGATGGGTCACTAACCAACCTAGACTAAACAGTTTAGGATAAGCAGGTAAGGTACAACAGCAGATACAAAAGCAGGCTATGCATCAGAATAGGAGCAAACAATAACAGTAGCAAAATCTAATGCAAGCATGAGAGATGGAATGGGCGATATTGGGATGATCAAAGGGGTGGCTTGCCTGGTTGCTCTGGCAAGTAGGGGTCGTCGTCGACGTAGTCGATCACAGGGGCAACATCGGTCTCAGGGTCTACCGGAGAGAAGAGGGGGAAGAAACAATAAATATAAAGCAAACATAGCATCACAAAAGCATAACGTGGCAATATGCTATGCCGGGTGTGACCTAACGTATGACTACACGATATAGGTGAAGGGGGAATTCAACCGGGAATACATTCCCGGTTCCGGACCTGTGTCAGACAGATGACCGGAGGGGAAGGTTCCATGTTCAGATAGTTAGAGGCATCTGACAGATATGTGGTTAGCGTATTCGGGTTCGTCTCGTCGTGCTAAGCAACTTTCATGTATAAAGTTTTTCCATCCGAGCTACGGTTTATTTTCTATGAATTTCTAAAATTTAAAGGATTTTTTAATTCATTTAATTCGAATTATAAACAGTGAAATGTCTTTTTGAACTCAGCATAGGGCTAGTCACACTCAAAGACATGTGGGGTCAAGGAGCTGGGTTGACTCAGTCAACACCTTTACTAGTCAACCAATGAACAGTGCATTTGGCCCTACTTGTCATTGGCACAAACTATTAATTAGGCCTTTAAAATAACAGGGGCCACATGTCATCGGTACATAGACTATTCTAGCCATTAATTAACACCTAGTAGTACTAATCTAAGCAAGGGACGGCCACTACTCCGGCCACGTGCACGACGCACACACACATCACACACAAGTTAGTAGGCTAGGAGTTATTAACATAAGATGTCATTTTGTGATTTTTGTAGGATTTAATCTAATCATCAAAAGGATTTGGTTCAGTGGGATAAAATGGAGTTTGTCATGTCTACTTTCTACTCATATTATTTTTAGGTATGTTAGTAGTTGTTTAACCATTGATCAGAGGCTGTCAAGGGGGTTAGTCATTGTGGAAATAGGAAAGCTAGCAATAGCTATAGTAACTGAATGTTATTGAAGCTGTGCAGCATAGCAGCAGGCAGTGGCGGCAGCGCCGAGCGGGCTGGAGGCGAGCACAGGGCTGCGCGAGGGCGCGACCAGGGGGGTGCACTGGGACGACCAGCACGCGGCGGGAGCACGGCAGGAGCAAGCATCACCGGCCATGGCGAATGGCGGCGGTGGCTGCCTGTTAGTTCGATTCGAGCGGGCGAGCATGGATTCGGCTACGCATACGACACACACGCCTCCTGGGAGCACCAGATGCACGGCATCGACCTTGGTTTTCTTCAGGACGGACCGCATCAACGACAACGGCCACGGTGGTGCACGGTCCCGTGCGGACAACGACGGAAACAAGCAATTGAAGGAAGGGAAAACAGAGGGGAGCTCACATCGGAGCACCGGGATGGCTCAGAGGCGTCAGGGTGGTCGGGGTGGTGCGGATCCAGCCATGGCGTCGGCGTAGTGGGCTCCGAGAGGAAGCAGAAGACGTGGCAATGGCGTTGCGGCTCCCCAAGCTTGATGCAGTGGCATGGATGACGAAGAAGGGCGCGGCGCAGCTGCTAGAGAGCCTCCCGAAGGTAGGGAAGCACGGTGGCCGCGGGATCAACGCATGCGTGGCGACAATGGTGTCGGCCGCACTTGGTGGGGAAGGAGGTGGCGCGAAGAGGGGAAAATGGAGGGGGCGTCTAGGGTTTGTTCCAGGGTGAGGAGGGGTCTCTTATCCTCTCGGGGCACCTGCGGATGGTTGCCCCGTGGGCATCGGCGTCATGGACGTGCGCCCGGCGTCCACGGGGGCTTCTGTGAATAGAGGAAGATGGAGATGGGAGGTGGGCTGGGCCGGCACACTGTGCACTCATGGCCCATGTGCATAGTGGGCTGCCTTGTTTTTCTTTTTATTTAAAAACAAAGAGAGGAAATGAATTATTTGGGCATTATATTGACTCGGGAAAAACTTGGGAAGGGTGCCATTAAATCCCTGGTGATTTTAGACAATTCCACAAAACGTTTAGGCAAGTTTGGAATTCATTTGAATTTTTTAGAAAAAAGAATAGGGCATTTAAAGTGTCGTTTTGGCACTGTTTTAAATGCTCAGGCCCATATGAGTTGAAGATGATGATGTTTTCCTTAAGAGCATTTGTTTTGGAATATTTGCTAGATGATGAAAATTTTAGTTTTACTGTTCAAAGAAACAATTTATTTGACTCTATTTCAAATTTGAAAATGGCTTTGGATTTTGGACAGGTGGCAAGCTGCACAGTAACCATGATGACATGGACACCATTAGGGGGAGATTACTGTAGCAAGATTCTCGGGTGTTACAGCGCACCAGCCCACCTGGGGCTGGTCCCCTCCCACACTTGGCCCATGCAGCCCTCTGGGGCCGGTGGCCCCACCAGGTGAACCCCGGGACCCTCCTGGTGGTCCCAGTACATTACCCATAGCACCCGAAACTTTTCCGGTGGCCAAAACAGGACTTCCCATATATAAATCTTTACCTCTGGACCATTCCGGAACTCCTCGTGATGTCCGGGATCACATCTGGGACTCCGAACAACATTCGGTAACCACGTATATCTATTTCCTATAACCCTAGCGTCATCGAACCTTAAGTGTGTAGACCCTACGAGTTCGGGAACCATGCAGGGATGACCGAGACATTCTCTGTTCAATAACCAACAGCAGGATCTGGATACCCATGCTGGCTCCCACATGTTCCATGATGATCTCATCGGATGAACCACGATGTCGAGGAATCAATCAATCCCGTATTCAATTCCCTTTGTCTAGCGGTATTTTACTTGCCTGAGATTCGATCGTCGGTATGCCAATACCTTGTTCAATCTCGTTACCGGGAAGTCTCTTTACTCGTTCCGTAACACATCATCCCGTGATCAACCCCTTGGTCACATTGTGCACATTATGATGATGTCCTACCGAGTGGGCCCAGAGATACCTCTCCGTCACACGGAGTGACAAATCCCACACTACTAGGAAAAGGGCTATAGATGGAATTGACACTAATGGCGCACCAGACATGTGGTGCGCCATTAGTATATACTAATGGCGCACCACCTTCTGATGCGCCATTAGTGTTGAAACTACTAATGGCGCACCCTGCCCACGGTGCGCCATTAGTAACAAAATTTTTTTTAACTAGTGCGCCTGTCCAAACATACTAATGGCGCAAGTGCGCCACTAATGTTATTTTTTTTATTATTGTTTTTATTCCTTTTTTTGCAAAAGTACTAATGGCGCACTCGCACGCGGTGCGCCATTACTAGTTCAAACTAGTAATGGCGCACCGTGGCAGAGTGCGCCATTAGTGTGTTTTTTTTGCAAAACTACTAATGGCACACCACCAGGGGGTGCGCCATTAGTAACCTGGATTACTAATGGCGCATTTGTTGCTGGTGCGCCATTAGTAAGTGGGCAGCAACAACATATTTTGGACAGCCTCTCCTCCCACACTCACTTTCTCCCCACTTCATTCTCTCCACCGCCTCCTCCTTGTCTCGGGTGCCTCCTCTTTTTCACCTCATTTCCACCATAGATTCATTCAAATTAAGTGGTTAAGTTACCTTGTTTTGCTAGGTAAGTAAGGGGGAAGCTATATTTATGTTATTCTCCCTACAACAATGTGCACATGCACTTTTTATGGCGTAGCTAGATCTATGTATGTTTGTGGTGTTGCATATGTTTGTGGTGTTGCATATGTGTTTGTGTTTGGAGGTGTACCGGTATTTGAAATGCGATAGTTGCCAATATTTTGTCGGAATGTTGATTCATTTCCGTTTCGGCGAGAATTTTGGCATTAAGCATTCTTTTTGGTCCTATTTTTAGGGAAAGTCATGCCAAATTTTTTTTGGTTCTAAAATATCGTTTTGCTCTACCCCGCAGGCGACCATGGTCCGCACGATGACCGAAGGCATCGTGAATAGGTTTTTGAGGTCCGCGAAGGCCGAGATGCTTCAAAAGAACGAGACGGAGATAAGATGTCCGTGTCGAAGATGCAAGCTGAATAGCCTTATTGCGGACCCGGATTCCGGGCAGGTGCGGGACCACCTGCTCTTGCGTGGTTTCATGGATGGCTATCGGTGGCAAGGTGATGAAGATGACTACGAAGTCGTCCATGGGGGCCGGGCAAGAAATGAGGAAGGGCAGCAAGACAACCACCGCGGCTCGGGGGAGCGAGAAGACGAAGAATCCCCAGGAGATGATCACGACGGTGATGCTGTACACAGTCATCATGTAGAAGATGCAGGACATGATGATGATGCCGGCGAAGCAGACGACGCTGGACCATCGATGGGCTGGGTGCAGGACCGCCATATTCAAGAGCTCCTTCTCAAGCAGATGGATAACTCAAGAGCTGCCGCCCAAGAGAAAGCCAAGATGGATCAACTTGAGTTAGACGCGGTTACTCCATTGTATGAAGGATGCAGGCCCGAGGATACCCGCCTGAAAGTAACGCTCATGGCTCTGGAGATGAAGGTAAAACACAAAATGACCGACGCATGCTTCGATGAGAACATGTCATTCTGGCACGAACGTCTTCCCAAGGGGAACAAGTGCCCGACCAGTTTGGAGGAGGCGAAGAAAATCGTGTGTCCTCTGGATTTACCGCACGTGAAATACCATGTGTGCATGAACAATTGCATCATTTATCGGGACGAGCACGCGGAGTCTACCATATGTCCGGTGTGCGGTGTCACTCGATACAAGAAGAGGAAGAAAGCTCCTCGAAAAGTGGTGTGGTACTTTCTGATCACTCCTCGTCTGCAGCGGTATTTCGCGGATCCTAAGGTATCAAAGCTCCTGCGTTGGCACGCGGATAGGGAGGAGAAGAAGCGAGAAGATGACGCAAATGATCCGGAGATAGATAAAAAAGACAAGATGCTGAGTCACCCTAAGGATGCGAGCCAGTGGCAAGCGTTGAACTTCGAATACCCAGAATTTGGGAACGATCCAAGGAACATCGTGCTGGGCGCGAGCACTGATGGAGTCAATCCGTTTGGCAGCCAGAGAAGCACACATAGCACCTGGCCTGTGTTTGTGTGGATGTACAACCTTCCCCCCTGGTTGTGCATGAAGAGGAAGTACATTCACATGAGTATGCTAATTGAAGGGCTGAAACAACCAGGGAACGACATCAATCTGTATCTGGGGCTGCTGAAAGAGGAGCTTGACATGCTGTGGAAAACGCCAGCCAATACGTGGGACGCCGCAGAAAAAGAATATTTCCCTATGAGAGCCGCACTGCTCACGACGGTGCACGACTATCTCGGTTACGGATATCTTGCGGGGCAGGTAGTCCACGGATTTTCTGGATGCGTAAGGTGCATGGATGAAACAACGTATCGCCAGCTAGATAGAGATCCCGGGTCTTTGAAAACCGTGTTCATGGGACATCGAAGGTGGCTTCGCGACGATGACCCGTGGAGGAAACACAAGGATCTTTTCGATGGTGAAACCGAACCCCAAAAACGCCCGTGTACGAGGAGCGGCGAGGAAATAGACAAGCTGTTGAAAAATTGGAAAGACTGCCCACTGCCGGGAAAGAAGCAAAAGGCACCAGAGCCGGGAAAGAAGCAAAAGGCGCCAGAGCCGCTGCTGAAGGTATGGAAAACGAGGTCTGTTTTCTGGGACTTGCCGTACTGGAAGATCCACCGTGTGCCTCACAGCCTTGATGTCATGCATATCATGAAGAACGTGTGCGAGAGTCTACTTGGTACCCTGCTCAACATGCCAGAGAGGACCAAAGATGGGCCGAAAGCAAGGGCAGACTTGAAATCAATAGGCATCAGGCAGGAGCTTCACGCTATATATGATGATGATGATGATGATGATGATGATGATGATGATGATGATGATGATGATGATGATGATGATGAGGCGAAGCAGGACACAGAAAGTCGTCGCAAAGGCAAAAAGGCCAAGAAGACCGGAAATGACTACCCTCCCACGTGCTTCACTCTAAGCCAGGAGGAGATCGAGCAGTTTTTCACCTGCCTCCTAGGGGAACACACACTCGGTCTCGGCGGTTACAGAGTGGCGGAGCCTATATGGGACAAGGAGGAGGCGGACCGTGCCGAGCAAGGCCTACCGCCCCTCTTCGAGAAATACAGCGGTAACAAGCAGACCAGGAACTTTGTCAGGGCCCGGTACAAGAAGGACCCGAAAACAAAGGAGCTTACCACGGATCCGAAGACCAGGCAGCTTGAGCTTGTTCTGGTAAGGAATACACCCCCGCGTAATTAGCTCCATATGGTTGCATTCTAATTAATGAAGCCAAATTTCTAAATGGTTCACATTCCTTCCGCAGGCGACTGAAAGCAGTAGCGCGGGGTCGACTAAGAGCAACCCTTGGGACACCACTCTAAATAGGGCGTTGAATGTAATGAAGAACAAGGATAAGCTCAGTAAGCCGACGTCAGCTGGTCGTGTGGCTGGCAAAGGCTTGTCGACAAAATGGGGGTCATACTATACCGCTGGTGTGCGGAAGGAGAAAAAGACCAGCTCGGAAAGCCAGGCGCGAGAGGTTCAAGAACTCAAGGCACAGGTGGCGCGGATTCCGGAGATTGTCCAAGAGCAAGTGGAACAACGACTCGGAGCGACGATCACCGCCCTTGTTCCTACCTTGATCTCGGGGTTGAGTGCGTGGATTGCGGGCGGCCAACAGGGGCTGCCCCCGATTCCTAGCTTCACGGCCAGCAACTCGCATAATGCAATGGCGGGGTCATTGGTGCCTCTGGCGGAGGCGGCATTGGTGTCTCCGACGCCGGCACGGGAGCTTAATGCAGCCGGGTTTATGCCGGCCGGCACCTCTTCAGCAAGCGGCCCCTCCGTCAACTGCACGCCCGCCGTTGGCGGTGCGTCGACATTAGCCGAGCTCGACGCCGTCATCACGGTAACTAATTAAGCCTCTCTCGGCCGAGGACTTCATCTCCTTGCCTTTGACTGGGCATCCCTGACGCCCTACATGTTTTCGTAGGGTGCCGCCGACGTTCCGTGCACTCTCCTCCACTTCGTGAACAACGAGTTGGTCGATGTCGCCAAGGGCAAAATCGTTCAACCGGGCAACCCCGTGTTCCATGGTACCCAGATGCCACCCAACTTGTTTAGGGTTCAACTGGTTCGGGTGCTGCCAGGCTGCGACGACTTGTTACCTCCGATTCGACCCGTCGGGGCCGACGATGAAGACGTGATGACCCTCAGCGCCTGCCTGAGCTGGCCCCTGCTTTGGCCGAAGAGCCAGATTCGTTTGGGGGCGGGGGACACCACCCCAAAGACAACACCGCCAGTCGTGTCGGCGCCATGTCGGCCCCATGGCAAGACTGCCGTAACGGTGCCGGACATCCCTATGCCACTGGATCCAAACATGCATATGGCACAGGATCAGAACGACGACGACGACGACGATGATACATTTGGCAACGTCGATCAGTACTTTGCCGATCATGGGTACGATGGCGACTTCATGGGGCCTCCTTCTCAAGAACCAAACCCAACAAAAGACGTGTGCGATCTAGCTGGTACCGCGGAGAAGCCAAGTTGCAACAGGCGCCGTCTGGCGTTCAGCTCTCAGGAGACGCCTCCAGCTGCCGACTTCACCGAGCCTCAGATAGGCGAGGTGCAAAATATTATCAGCCCCAACACACTCAAGAAGGCGGTTTGTGAGCAGAACTCGGTCCCATTACAGGAGAAGAAGAAGGCACGCAAAAGAAAGACTAAGAAGGGTGCGAGCCAGCCGGCACCGAGTACGATCCGTGCTCAGGACGGGCCACCTTCACCACAGGATATCTCGAGGAGGGTGCATGTGGCGGGTAGGGCGATGCTACCGACAAATATGCTCAATGCTGCAACCGGTGCTATGCGGAGTCTGCATGACAGTGTTCTTGCTTTGGAGAAGCGGCGTCTCAGAGAGAAGGATGTGGCATACCCGGTTTTCGTGGCCAAGGTGCCAGAGGGCAAGGGCTTTGTGGATAACTCCATCGGGCGTATGATCATCCTGCGTTTTGATGACATCCACGCTATGTTGAACCTTCATCCGCTGCACTACACCTTCGTTCGGCTATTTTCGCTGAGTATGGAGATGCGGATCATTCGCGACAAGACCCCGGACATCGTGATAGTCGACCCCTTCTACATGCGTGCCAAGATCTTAGGCAGCGCTGGGGACCGGCAAGTCGCGAGTTCTTACCTTGAAGGCGTCATTCTGGCAAACCAAGATAAGGATAACTTCCTCGTGCCTTACTTTCCCGAGTAAGTCCTCCCCTCAACTGGCCCGTAACATATGAATTCTTACATTTCGATCGTTTTTCTTTTAACATTCCGTGTTTTCTGCAGTGACACACGTTGCACGCTCATCCTCCTAAGCCCCAAATATTCCATGGCCACGTATTTCGACCCGGACCGTCAGTCGAACGTAGACTACACAAATGTCAAGAAGGTTCTTGATGATGTTCTCCCCGGCTATGCCAAATCTGGAGGCACCTTCACCAGGCCTATTCGTAAGTACGACAAGCACGTGTTCTCCCACAATACGACGTTCTGCTGCGTCAAGCAGCCGCCTGGCGGTCAGAAGGGTGCCTACTACGCCATCCATCACATGCGGGCGATCGTATGGGACCATGATCAACTTCTGCTACCGAGTAAACTCAAAGATTGGGCAAAGAGCGTGTCGGCAATCCAGGACGCGGACCTCCGACAAGAATTCTTTCGCATCCAGTCGGAGTTTGCGGAAATCATCCATCAAGATGTCCTTCGTACCTCGGGGCAGTTCTACCTGAACAATCAACCGTCCAACAGTGACATCGACACAATGCTACAAATGCAGGCTGACAACGACCGTTATTTCATGACTCCCACGATAGACGGCGGCTTCATCCACGCTCCGGTCCCTTGAGTCGAGTCGAAAGCAGTGATGCTGTGTCTAGTTCTGAAACATCGATTGGCTCATGTTGTAATTAAACTTTAATGAACTTGTAGTATGTCTCTTTGGTTTCGAGAGTCGTTCAACTTAGATGTAATCGATGCTATTAATGTCTTGCTTTTCTCGTCCGATCGTTCTATTGCATACTTATATATTGCTTATGTATTGTCTGTGAATTGGTACTAACATTTCGTTTGGCTAGTGCATAGCGATGCCGACGTATGTCGTGTACAAGGGTAAGGTTCCCGGAGTCTACGATGACTGGGAGGAGTGTTGGAGACAGGTTCACCGATTCAGCGGTAACAGTTACAAAGGGTACACCACTAGGGCCGAGGCCGAATCTAGATACGCCCGCTATCTAGCGGGAGAGGGGAGGGAGCGTTGGAGGAACCAGATGAAGACGAGTTTCATCGTGATGACCGCAGCTCTCTTCTATGTGATGGTAGTTTAGATGATCGATATCGATTTGTAATGTGAAGACAAACTCGCTACTCGCGGTCTCGGGACTTGTAATATAATGTTCTATCTTTGTTCGGTCTTTTAAATTCGGAGACTAATATGATGAATTGTATTCGGAGACTAATATGATGAATTGTATTCAAAGACTAATCTTCTATTGTATTCGATGAATCTATTGTTGATGTGTGCTGTCTATATTTTGTCAAATTATACATTTTGTAACCTGTGCAAAAAACAGAAAATAAAAAACAAAAAAACCTAATATTCATACTAATGGCGCATCACATGACAATGCGCCATTAGTATGACAGTGCATACTAATGGTGCATCACTGGGTAGTGCGCCATTAGTATGCCGCGGTTACTAATGGCGCATCCAGTGGTGGTGCGCCATTAGTATGCCAAAGCACCTGGATATACATGGCCCCTGGGAGGCATACTAATGGCGCACCCTGGCCTATACTAATGGCGCACCCGCGGTGCGCCATTAGTATACCAGATACTAATGGCGCACCAGGTGGTGCGCCATTAGTAAAAATTACTAATGGTGTGCTATTAATGGCGCACCACAGATGCGCCATTAATGGCCATACTAGGTGCGCCATTAGTAGGGGTTTTTCTAGTAGTGCCAGTCTCGATTCGTGCCAACCCAACAGACACTTTCGGAGATACCCGTAGTGCACCTTTATAGCCACCCAGTTACGTTGTGACGTTTGGTACACCCAAAGCATTCCTACGGTATCCGGGAGTTGCACAATCTCATGGTCTAAGGAAATGATACTTAACATTAGAAAAGCTTTACCATACGAACTACACGATCTTTGTGCTAGGCTTAGGATTGGGTCTTGTCCATCACATCATTCTCCTTATGATGTGATCCCGTTATCAACGACGTCCAATGTCCATGGTCAGGAAGTCGTAACCATCTATTGATCAACGAGCTTGTCAACTAGAGGCTTACTAGGGACATGTTGTTGTCTATGTACCCACACATGTATCTGAATTTCCTATCAATACAATTATAGCATGGATAATAAACGATTTATCATGAACAAGGAAATATAATAATAATAAATAATTTATATTTCCTCTAGGGCATATTTCCAACACATAGCTGCTTCGGAAGCAGCAAATGAAGGAGTCTGGATGAAGGAGTTCATATTCGATCTAGGTTCCATACCAAGTGCATCGGGTCCAGTGAAAATCTTTTGTGACAATACTGGTGCAATTGCCTTGGCAAAGGTATCCAGATTTCACAAGAGAACCAAGCACATCAAGAGATGCTTCAGTTCCATCCACGATCAAGTCAAGCATGAATGTTGCAGACCCGTTGACTAAGCCTCTCTCATGAGCAAAACATGATCAGCACCAAGACTCCATGGGTGTTAGAATCATTACTGTGTAGTCTAGATTATTGACTCAAGTGCAAGTGGGAGACTAAAGGAAATATGCCCTAGAGGCAATATTAAAGTTGTTATTTATATTTCCTTATATCATGATAAATGTTTATTATTCATGCTAAAATTGTATTAACTGGAAACTTAGTACATGTGTGAATACATAGACAAACAGAGTGTCACTAGTATGCCTCTACTTGACTAGCTCGTTAATCAGAGATGGTTAAGTTTCCTAGCCATAGACATGA
The DNA here is from genome assembly GCF_002162155.2 of Triticum dicoccoides. NCBI lineage: Eukaryota > Viridiplantae > Streptophyta > Magnoliopsida > Poales > Poaceae > Triticum > Triticum dicoccoides. Next base: position 160,278,861 of record NC_041383.1, on the reverse strand, counting down.
GTTGTCATTTGATTAACGGGATCACATCAATAGAGAAGGATGTGATTGACAAGACCCATCTGTTAGCTTAGCACGATGATCGTTTAGTTTATTGCTATTGCTTTCTTCATGAATTATACATGTTCCTATGACTATGAGATTATGCAACTCCCGAATAACGGAGGAACACCTAGTGTGCTATCAAACATCACAACGTAACTAGTTGATTATAAGGATAATCTACAGGTGTCTCTGATGGTGTTTGTTGAGTTGGCATAGATCGAGATTAGGATTTGTCACTCTGATTGTCGGAGAGGTATCTCTGGGCCCTCTTAGTAATGCACATCACTATAAGCCTTGCAAGCAATATAAATAATGAGTTAGTTATGGCATGATGCATTACGGAACAAGTAAAGAGACTTGCCGGTAACGAGATTGAACTAGATATTGAGATACCAATGATCGAAACTCGGGCAAGTAACATACTGATGACAAAGGGAACAACGTATGTTGTTATTTGGTTTGACCGATAGAGATCTTCGTAGAATGTGTGGGAGCCAATATGAACATCCAGGTTCCGCTATTGGTTATTGACTGGAGATGAGTCTCGGTCATGTCTACATAGTTTTCGAACCCGTAGGGTCCGCACGCTTAACGTTCGATGACGATCGATATTATGAGCTTATGTGTTTTGATGTATCGAAGGTTGTTCATGAAGGAAATATGCCCTAGAGGCAATAATAAAGTTATTATTTATTTCCTCATATCACGGTAAATGTTTATTATTCATGCTAGAATTATATTAACCGGAAACATAATACATGTGTGAATACATAGACAAACATAGTGTCACTAGTATGCCTCTACTTGACTAGCTCGTTGATCAAAGGTGGTTGAGTTTCCTAGCCATAGACATGAGTTATCATTTGATTAACGATATCACATCATTAGGAGAATGATTTGATTGACTTGACCCATTCCGTTAGCTTAGCACTTGATCGTTTAGTATGTTGCTATTGCTTTCTTCATGACTTATACATGTTCCTATGACTATGAGATTATGCAACTCCCGTTTACCGGAGGAACACTTTGTGTGCTACCAAACATCACAACGTAACTAGGTGATTATAAAGGAGCTCTACAGGTGTCTCCAAAGGTACTTGTTGAGTTGGCGTATTTCGAGATTAGGATTTGTCACTCCGATTGTCGGAGAGGTATATTTGGGCCCTCTCGGTAATGCACATCACTATAAGCCTTGCAAGCAATGTGACTAATGAGTTAGTTGCGGGATGATACATTACATAACGAGTAAAGAGACTTGCCGGTAACAAGATTGAACTAGGTATTAAGATACCGACGATCGAATCTCGGGCAAGTAACATACCGATGACAAAGGGAACAATGTATGTAGTTATGCGATTTGACCGATAAAGATCTTAGTAGAATATGTGGGAACCAATATGAGCATCCAGGTTCCACTATTGGTTATTGACCGAAAACGAGTCTCGGTCATGTCTACATAGTTCTCGAACATGTAGGGTCCTCACGCTTAAAGTTTGGTGACGATTAGTATTATGAGTTTTTGTGTTTTGATGTACCGAAGGAAGTTCGGAGTCCCGGATATGATCACGAACATGACGAGGAGTCTCAAAATGGTCGAGACGTAAAGATCGATATATTGGATGACTATGTTCGGACACCGGAATGGTTTCGGAAGGTTTCAGACATATACCGGAGTATCGGGGGGTTACCAGAACCCTCGGGGGGGTTTATTGGGCCTCATGGGCCCTAGTGGAGAAGAGGACGGGCGGCCAGGGCAGGCCGCGCCCCCCTCCCCCTCTAGTCCAAATTTTACAAGGAGGGGGGCGCCCCCCCTTTCCTTCCTCTCTCTCTCTCTCCCTTTCCCCCTTCTCCTACTACTACAAGGAAAGGATGAGTCCTACTCCCGGGGGGAGTAGAACTCCCCCCTTGGCGCGCCCTCCTCCTAGGCCGGCTGCCTCCCCCCTTGCTCCTTTATACAAGGGGGCAGGGGGGCACCTCTAGACACAACAATTGATCATTGATCTCTTAGCCATGTGCGGTACCCCCTCCACCATATTCCACCTCGGTAATATCATAGCGGTGCTTAGGCGAAGCCCTACGTCGGTAGCATCATCAACACCGTCATCACGCCGTCGTGCTGACGGAACTCTCCTGCAAAGCTCTGCTGGATTGGAGTTCGTGGGACGTCATCAAGCTGAACGTGTGCTGAACTCGGAGGTGACGTACGTTCGGTACTTGATCGGTCGGATCGTGAAGTTGTACGACTACATCAACTGCGTTGTGCTTCCGCTTCCGCTTTTGGTCTACGAGGGTACATAGACAACACTCTCCCCTCTCGTTGCTATGCATCACCACGATCTTGCGTGTGCGTAGGATTTTTTTTGAAATTACTACGTTCCACAACAGTGGCATCCGAGCCTGGTTTTATGCGTAGATGTTATATGCACGACTAGAACACAAGTGAGTTGTGGGCGATACAAGTCATACTGCTTACCAGCATGTCATACTTTGGTTCGGCGGTATTGTTGGATGAAGCGGCCCAGATCAAGATTACGCGTACGCTTACGCGAGACTGGTTCTACCGACGTGCTTTGCACATAAGTGGCTCGCGGGTGTCAGTTTCTCCAACTTTAGTTGAACCGAGTGTGGCTATGCATGGTCCTTGAGAAGGTTAAAACAACACTAACTTGACGAAATATCATTGTGGTTTTGATGCGTAGGTAAGAAGGTTCTTGCTCAGCCCGTAGCAGCCACGTAAAACTTGCAACCACAAAGTAGAGGATGTCTAACTTGTTTTTGCAGGGCATGTTGTGATGTGATATGGTCAAGACATGATGCTAAATTTTATTGTATGAGATGATCATGTTTTGTAACAAAGTTATCGGCAACTAGCAGGAGCCATATGGTTGTCTCTTTATTGTATGCAATGCAATCGCCATGTAATTGCTTTACTTTATCACTGAGCGGTAGCGATAGTCGTAGAAGTAATAGTTGGCCAGACGACAACGATGCTATGATGGAGATCAAGGTGTCGCGCCGGTGACGATGGTGATCATGACGGTGCTTCGGAGATGGAGATCACAAGCACAAGATGATGATGAACATATCATATCACTTATATTGATTGCATGTGATGTTTATCCTTTATGCATCTTATTTTGCTTTGATTGACGGTAGCATTATAAGATGATCTCTCACTAAATTTCAAGGTATAAGTGTTCTCCCCGAGTATGCACCGTTGCGAAAGTTCTTCATGCTGAGACACCACGTGATGATCGGGTGTGATAAGCTCTACGTTCAAATACAACGGGTGTATGACAGTTTTACACACGCAGAATACTCAGATTAAACTTGACGAGCCTAGCATATACAGATATGGCATCGGAACACTGAGACCGAAAGGTCGAGCGTGAATCATATAGTAGATATGATCAACATAGTGATGTTCACCATTGAAAACTACTCCATCTCACGTGATGATCGGACATGGTTTAGTTGATTTGGATCACGTGATCACTTAGATGATTAGAGGGATCTCTATCTAAGTGGGAGTTCTTAAGTAATATGATAAATTGAACTTTAATTTATCATGAACTTAGTACCTGATAGTATTTTTGCTTGTCTATAACTACAAAAAATATACACTTCCGTGATGATACGTGTTTGTCACAGTAGGTCGCATTTTTTGTCATGCATGTACATCCATGACGATTTTATGACAGAATCAAGATAGTCATACTTGTGCTGTCGTAGAAGTGTTCTATGATATTACCAAAATTATCATCACAGAAGTGTCCACTTCCATGACGATAAATCACGCGTCACAGAATTGCTTTCGTCAAGGGTGACCGACACGTGGCATCCACCGTAACGGAACGCCGTTAAGCTATCGGGTCGGGTTTTGGATCCTATAACCCGTTAACAGCCCCGACCAATGGGAAATTTCCATGTGTAAAATTCTTATTGGCCGGACGAAACACGTGTCAGCTCGTCAGTGGGTCATATAGGCGCCTATGATATGTCGACACGTGCCACGGCCCACCACTGGCCCATTTAGCTTACAAAGTCGGCCCGTTTGACTTGGTCAAAAGTAAACGGGTTGGCCCATGAAAAGCCTGTTAACGGTCTCTTCGCAAATAGCCCATTTTACGGCCCGTTAACTCACGACCCGTTAGGCCCTAAAGGAAATCGGCCCAACAACGTCATGTGGGCCGTCGAATATAACACCATCCCATTTCACTTTCGGCCCATGTATGGTCCATGACGTCTTTCAGCCCATATGAGGCCTTCGTATCTTTCGGCCCTTTACAGGCCCACGGTGACTCTAGCCCATAATGAACAGTAATTTTCTTTGTACCCATTAACGGCCCGTGATTTACATGGGCTGTTTCCAGCCCGTGTTAGCTTTCGGCCTATTGACGGCCCATACGTTCTTGGGCTCCTTTTCGTCCCTCGATTACTTCCGGCCCGTTACTGGCCTGTTCCCCTAATGGGCCAAATTCAGCCCATGGCAAGAGTCGGCCCGTTACTGGCCTGTTACCCTAATGGGACAAATTCGGCCCATGGCAAGAGTCGGCCCATTTCTGGCGTGTTAACCCGTTGCACCTTTTCCAGCCCGTCCTATATTCTAGCCCATTAACGACCCGTTATGCCTGTGATAGAATTAAGCCTTTGCTGTCCTAAGGCCTGTTAACGGCCCGTTACCGTGCTGGGCTGATACCAATTACGCACGTTTACGGCCCATGTAGACCCATTTATCTGACGGCCCGAGGCCCACCGATTCTACGGCCCTGTTCGAGGCCCATTTATCAACGGCCCGTAGGAGACCCATGAATCGTACGGCCCGTAGGAGACCCATGGATCCTACGGCCCGTATATGGCCCATGGTAGTTGCGGCCACTAGCAAACCAGGGAAAAAGAAGACTAGGAAATAAAGAAGGCCAAAACTAACGCTAGGCTATTAAGGCGATTGCACAGATTACATCCACTCGGCATCAAAGATCGCCACCAGTGCAAATATAGGGAACATCCTACATGGCTTGCCGTTTTCTTCAGCCGGTGGCTGCACGTTAAGAATAAATTTTGTATCGCACCAAAACAAATTACAACTATATAACAAAAGGAAGGTTGGCATAAAACTTAACAGTCTAGCAGATAAATGCACCACCAGAAGTTCAGAAGCTCAGTTCATTTGACCTGACTGTTACGTTTTCATGTTGTATTGTCCGATGGAGCACCATAACCCTCGCCTTCATTTCCCCTAGGCTCCTGAACAACATAGCAAATGTCTGATAGTCTGGTTTCAAAACCATGCATATCTTGACGAAATCGAACAATGTCTCTCCTTGTTTCACAAAGGGTCTCTGTTAGGGAATGGACTTGTGTCTGGAGCGCAGATACAACATTGCTTTGAGCTTGCATATCTTGATCATGAGGCGGTTTGGACAATATTGCCTTAACAACCAACCTAGTATTACACAGGAACGTGCTTTTGGCACTGTTAGTGGACAGGTACTGACCCATTGCAGCAAGAGCTGACATTGCGGTTATAGTTGCCTCGCCACCTTCAGAAGGTGGCGGTTCCACCATTTTTTCCATAGCTTGCTGAAAAGTTGAGGTTTTACATTAGTAGTACCAGAACAGAAGATATTAAGGAGGTAGCAAAACCAAATAAAATAGCTTTGGTCTATATACAGAACTTATTCTGGTGAACCCATGTAAAATATTAGTTGTATTTTATTGCAAAGTACATAATAAAACCAGGTTCCAAACATATGACCATGTACCATCGCTAATGTATTGTCTATTTCTTCACATTTTATTGAGGGCTAAGGATAAAGAGACGAAGTTTATAATATGGTAAGCATAGTATGACATCATTCATATCACAAAACAACTGAGAACAGACAAACATGCAATTGTAACATTGTGTGGGCAAGTCCAGCACGGAACTAGATTACGGGTCAAGATCAAAGGAACATCACTCCTCTCTTTTAAACCTTTTAAGGTGCAATGATACGCTAAGACAATTGTGTATAAAATTGAAAAGAGTAATAGACATTGGCTGCAAACCATGCAGTTCAAGGCACAAGTCAGAGTAAGTAGTAGTTAAAACGCATGAGGATTAAGGACTTACAATAGCGGCTTTGACTGGTGTAGTCATGCCCTTCTTCTTGCTGGTGTGACAGTCCTTGAAGATTTCCACAACATTTGGTTCATGTACTTTTTGGTCCTTGCGGGCTTTCCTCTGCATTTCAAACAAGTCAATATAGATCTGATAATATGGTACAGCGAAAAGAGTGAAACAGCTGCTAATTACAACAGCCTCGAAGTGTGCAATATAGCTAAGAGATCCTGTCGTCTGTTGGAATTTCACTTTCGTACGGTTGACCTTGTGCTTTAAACATTTCACCTACAAGAAGATAGATTTGTGTGGCACATGCGTAAATAGGACTTCAACATGTGATCTGATCACATATATATAATGTACCTGATACTTTGGATCAGACCAGTGTTTTAACAAGTCCCCTCCAGTCTTCATCCGATATATTTTCCACTGGAGATGTTTGGGAAAGTTCACTGTTAGCCTTGCCTTCAAAGTGAGTTTTCCTCAAGTTATACTGATACTGTCACAGAGCAGACTTGAAAACATGGGTGCAAGCTTGTCTGGTTGCATCATCTTGGCTATCCAACTTGAACCTCATCTGTTGAAAATTATGGGAGTCTCATTATCAGCAACCTAGAAAGTATGGGACAGAGCAAGACGATATTACTAGTTTCCATACATAACCATACTTACAGATAAATGGTCGAGGAAGGTGTTGAACTAGGTTTCATCTTTGTCATTCCTGTACTGAATCCATGTTGGGAGGACACATACATGACACCTAACGGCAACCGCTGCCTCTGATACTAACTTGGCTGTCTCTGTAGCATCACGTGGCCTTTTTAAACCTGCCTCAAAACGGATCTCCATTCTTCCTCCTCTAGATTTAGTTAACCTATCGAGCAATATCCCTGATGTTTGTTTCCACTTGCGCCTAGGTGCTAGTACAACAACAAACATAGGAAGTGTTAGTGTACATCAAACCGTGAGACTACATATAAAGAAGCATGCAACTGTAACTTGACTCCAGCAACTACCTTCTTGCTGTTGAAGATCACAAGGTTCATCTGATATTGCCAACTCGTCTTGTGTCAAGAGTGCTTGGGAAGTAGTGTCAGGTGGCCATGGAGCTTGGGAACATGCTGCTAGCTCAGTTGACGCACAAGTAAGTCGTGCAGCTGGTAGTACTGTGGTAGGTGTTGCAAGAACGAGGGTTGTCTCTGCTTGTTTGGTGGTAGCTATTTGTTTTTGTTTGGCTTTTTTTCCAGCTCATGTAGCATGGGATGCCGTGTTTGTAGAATTTTCTGCTGGACTTTGACCTTCTATTGCACCATCAGTACCAACAGAATATGCAGGATTCATCCACTTCTCATTCCCTGCCATTTTGTGTTTCTTCCTCTTTCTCTATGCCATGTTAAGTCAAGCCGACAAGAAAAACAAATAACAATTTAGTTCTTCAGAACAAATTGATGCGTGATGCAGACGAACTGAACTTTGATGTTAGACAACCACATGATAGGAGGATGTAATATTATGAAAAACAGGACAGAAGAGATAACCAGAACTATGATGTGTAAACTAAGAAGACATTTCACTAAATTAGAAGCAATGCAATGGAAGGTAGACACCATATTAAAGATGCTACAAATATCGCTCTGCCAAGTTAACAATGTCTCATCATAAATGGCATTTAAACAAATGTGAAGCAGTACAAGAAATAAATCATATGCAAGATGCAAACAACATCACACTACAATGTTAGAGGTCTCTCGTCATTAGTGCCATTGCATATTCACAACATTGCATATTCATAGCTTATGATGTGTAAACTAAGGAGAAGGCATTTCAACAAATTAGAAGCAATGAAAGCTAGAAACCATATGAAAGATGCAACGAATATCACTCTACCAACTTAAAACTATCTCGTCATAAGTGCCATTTCAACAAATTAGTAGTACAAGCTAGAAAAGAATGTGAGATGTAACCTATATCACACTCCAAAGTCAAACGTGTCTTATGATAAGTGATTGTTGCAGGTTACACAACAGTAGTAATTTGATGTAAGAACATGGTGTGATAGACAGATATTGTATGTTCTAGAAACATGAACACATGTCTTATTCAAGTATAATGTGTAAAGTAAGCAAATGGAATTCAACAAAATTAGAAGAAATACAAGCTAGACATCACACATAACATGCAACCACATATAACAGTGCCAAGTTAGAAGGAGCACCGGTGATGCTGCACTAGGGGAGACGTGCTCATCATAAACACAGCTTTGTTGAGTGTCTATGCATGTGTTGTCTTGGAAATCATCTTGGGGGTGTGGAGGACTGTAGAGGCCCTCCGTTTGGAAGGAGCACCTTTATCTGCTGCCTTGCTAACTTCCTTCCGCTTTATTGATTTTGAATTGTCAAGTCAAACTAACAAGAAAAAGCAATAAAGTACTCTCTTCAAAACTCATTCATGCATGATACTGACAATCATTACTTTGATGTAAGGCAAACACATGATACCAGGATGGAATATGTACGAAAAACAGGACGGCATGGCATGTTCACAACTGTTTGTGTAAACTAAGTAGAAACCATTCTAGCAAATAAGAAGCAATACAAGCTAGACACCACATGAAAGATGCAACCAATATGACTCTGCCAAGTTAAAAGCGTCCCATCATAAATGGAATTTCAACAAATTAGAAGCAGAGCATGCTATAAATCATATGAAAGATGCAACTAATATCGCATTGCATATACTATAGGTGTCTCGTCATATTGATTGATGCGGGATAAAAAAACAATAGTTTTATGTAAGGACATGCTTAGATAGATGTACTATGTACTAAATACAGGAAGGCATGTCACATTAACAGGTATAATGTATAAGCTAAGCAGACTAGCACATGCAGTTTAACCAGATTGGAAGAATTACAATCTAGACACCATATGCAACATGCAACCACATATCACGCTTCCAAGTTAGAGCAAGCACCTGCGATGCTAGTGTAGGGGAAATGCTGTAATCAACTACAGAGCTACGTTCACTATCTTCATCTAGCATTTCTGTTTCTTGAGAATCATGTCGGGAGGCTGACGCTGCATTCTTTAAATGAGGAGTAGTCCCCTTGCCTGCCTGCCTCATCATAAGTGATTGATGAGGGATACACAAGAACATTAGTTTGATGTAAGAACATGGTTAATACACATATGTACTAGTATGTACCAAAAACAGAAAGGCATGTCATATTCAAAGGTATAATGTGTAAGCTAAGCAGATGCAATTTAACCAAATTGGAAGCAATACAAGCTAGACATCCGGCTGGAGTGGTGAGCATGATCATCTAGGACCTGAGAGCCTGTTGGGAGGCGGGCTGCTTCGCCACCATCGCAGCTTTTTAGTTGGCTTCCAGGTGATGTCTATCTTTGCTGGGCTTGTCACTGGCTTGGCCAGTGCCCTGACTAGCTATTTGTCTTCTGGTGCTCACGGGATGGTGGTTCATGTAAAAAAAATATCTTTCCTTATCAAAGACTGACTTCGGCCTTTCGAATACAAGCTAGACACCATATGGAACATGCAACCACATATGACACCGCGAAGTTAAAGCAAGCACCTGGGATGGTGGTTCATTGCGAGCGAGTTCATCAACTCCAGAGCTACGTTTACCGTCTCCATCTGCTGACACTGCACCCTTTATAGCGTTGTAATGTGTCGTGCCTAGCCGCGAAGAAAGCTGGCGTGACTTGTCTCTTTTTGTTGTTGCTTCTCTTTCGGCAGACTCTGAAATACCCTTGCATAAAAACACAATAGTGAGAGTATGGGTGAAGTGTGTGCAGAACTAGTGCACTGTAAAAGTAGTAGATAGCAAGTGGCTGGAAAAAAATGACAGGAGACATATGATAGCTCTACAACACTGCATGGCAAACAAAATTAGATTCTACTCCGTATGATTTTGTAATATATGAGCACAGGAAATGCAGGTACTCCTCCAGCACACCACCACATGTGGTCATATCTAAGATAATAGTCGACTGAAAATAAATAGGTCAGTCGATTTTTTTAATGAACCGTCAGATCTATAAGGAACGGGCAGATGGCCTTCGTCTACCTCCCGCCAGTCACTGTTGACGATCTTTCTCGAACCGCCAGCGACCACCGGCCGAGACCGCTGCCTCCGCCGCCCCGCCCTCCGCTCGACCTCACACCACCATCGTGCTTGGCAGCGCCCCTAGGCCATCCCTTTAATCCCGATCGACCTCCAGATCGGGCGCCAGTAGCTCTAGGCCGCACACGCCCCTAAGATAAACACCAAGGCACTGCTTCCCCGGCATAATAGGCGTACTGCGCCTATTACGCCGGGGAATGCTTCCGTTAATTGGGAATCAACTGGCCAGAAATTGAAATTCAGGGGGCGACGGACCTCTAGCTAAGGTGAAATAGTATATGACGAGAAACCTTGTGCATCGCGAGTTACTAGGAACATCTAGTATCAAGAAGAAGCGGTCAACTAGTGTCTTCTGTGGGATGAATACCATGCAAGCAGAGACGTAAGATTTGCACGAATAAGGGAAAAGGAGTACCATTTTTGGTTGCCGGTGTGGTCACCTCCACATGTCGCGCCAATCTTATTCTTTTTACCGGGGAAACCGATGTTCTGGAGGGTGCAGGCTTGGACGAACCCATGGCCACAATGTTGACTGTGTTGCCGTGGCTGTATGTCGGTGGAGGGGAAGCAGATCCGACGCGGTGAAGGACGACGTAGCAGGAACAGCTCTGGTGCGGTGGAGGGTGGCGAAGTTGGAGCGGAAGCGGTGAGGTGCATGACGGCGTGGTTGAACTGGCTCGGGTATGGATGGCTCAGCCTCGGCTTCAACTACTAGCCATGGAGGGCGTTTCGGTTGAGGTTGCGATGGACGACGACGTCGGGGTATTGGCTCCGGTGTGATGGAGGAGGGCGGCGGTTGATGGGTGGGATGGGGTGGCGGACGGAGGATGCCGGGGTTTCGCGGCTGGTGGAGAGGTAGTTTTGGCGCCCACGAAGTATGAATGGGGAATCGGATGGGTGGGGGGGAACCATGTTCTAGTCTGGGACGCGCTTATTTTTGGCTTTTTTAAACAGAAGATGGGACGCGCTTGTTTGAAATTTGAGGAAAGTACAAACTTTGCCCCCCTCTTAAATTTCAGACCTAATGCGGGTCGGGGGTAGGATGGTAATCCCAGGTGTCCCAAATAGTGGGCGGGAGCGATTTCGGCCGTGCGCATCTGTGCTTAGGCGGCCATTGTGTATGAATGTTTTTCGGAGGCGGTTACATTGCGTCTAGATGAAGCTACAAACCTACCCCAGTTTAGACTTTGGACATCGGGCCGGTAGGTTTCACGGGTCGGAGTTATTAGAAAAGTAATTTCCTTGTACTACTAAACATTGGTCTCACGCGGTTCCGGCGAGTAGAGGCTCTTTTGGCGCTTCATTCGAAATTTTGAAACACAAGCATTCATGTTTAGAGTGCTCTTGAACTATGAGGATTGACCTAAATAGACAACGTTATATTTGACCTTGTATGTTTGAAAACATCATTAAATTATCCGCTTCTTTTTGAAATTTTGACACTTGAAAATCCTATAACTACGATTATTTTGGAATGGAGGAGCTAAATTTGAATCTATTTTGTACACAACTACATATGCTATTATGTACAAATCAGAGCAATGATTGGTGCCCCCATAATTTAGGTATGGTTTACAAATGCCATGATATCAAATTCAAATAATTGAATGGACTTCATGTTGAATTTGATTTTTTTTAAACTACCTTAAGTTGAATTTAAATGTATGCTAGTTCATATGTAGCTATTTATAATGTTCATTGTGTAACTTTCGTATGTATAATGTGCTTTACACACACAACACGAATTATACTCACGTTTATATTCGATTGCTAAAGCGATGCATTGTCTGGAGTTCAAAATACTAACTATGTGGATCAATTGTGTCGAATAATAACATAGACATGCTCAAATTTGATAGAATCTAGATGTCTGATGGATCAATGACCGCTCCTTACGCGAATTGCAAATATCATGATCCCATCCTAATATTTTGATAGAATTTATATCTTTAATCAATGTGTACAACAGTCTTTTACGTGTAGTTTCACTCTCCATCGGTGGTCTCTCACACATGCTCACACACACTCTCTCCCGAGGTGTCTTTCTTGCACACATGCTCTAGATATAACCCTCCCTCCCTCTCGTAACCATTTACAACTGTTTTCACTAACCTTTATCACAAGCACTCTTCCTCTCGCAAACATACACACGCACAATCCCCATCGACCCTTTCTATATACATGGACCTGCCTACGTGTCTCATGTACGCACATTATCTTTAGGCATGTCTCTCACGCATTGTCTCACACCTCTCTTCCTAATCGTCGAGTATGATTTTAGCAGAGCATTCTGTAGGATGCCCCTTAAAGTTAGGTTGGATGAATAGTAATATCAGAGATAAAGGGGTTACCTTAGTCCGAGAACCTAGGGTTACAAATCCTAGCCAGCTTTGTCAGTGGACACAGAGTCCTTCACAATTCTGCTATATTTGTCTTGTATGACTAGTCATCCATTGGTCTTCCTAAATGCGTCACGGACCAACCAATGTGGCGCAGGACGGAATCGAACGAAGGGCCTTACCTCGACCCACCGGACCTCACGCGGTGACACACCCTCTGCCCCCACGTCTCATTATCTTCTCACACCCACACATACCAACAAAAACACCACACACACAGAAAATTTCTCCTGGTGCCTCTATTCCCTCCTCCCTTGCATATACACACTCAAGGGAATACAATCTCTCGTCGTGACGTCATATTCATCTCTCTCTCTAGACCACTCTCATTTCTCGTGCTATCTCTCCCACGCCCCCCCCCCCAGTCGGCCCCTCTATCCATACCTCTCTCGAATACGTAATACACACACATACCTCTCTAGGCCCCGCCAAATGCATCAACTACACATTCACACATGTTACATCATGTACCCCATTGATCTAAAAAGCCCTCTCTTCACGTTTATTTCACATACGACATTCCTTTTAAATAAAGTGTGGCCAAAAAATTATTTTAGAGTTTCTACATATATACAACATTACAAAGATATATGGAGGAGTACGAACGCTAATTTGGATTGCATGGTGCCCATAATGATATTTATTCCGCACTATGAATTTGTATATTTTTATACTGTATACAAAGTTAGTCATAATAAAGAGAAATGAAGAGCATCTCTCTCCATCGCATACCCCCCCCCCCTGTACTCCCGTTTCACATATGCACACAAAACTATCTCTAGGTCCTCTAAAAGTAAGCCCCCAGAAAATGCACGCATGTTTCATCTTTCTCTCGTGATATATGGAATGACTATCATTGTATTTGAAGCGAAAGCATGATACGTACATTGGACTTTAGAATCCACTCATTACGGTCACCATTTACGTTTAGTGGTTATTATACAGTCACGGGCTCACCGTGCAACTCTGTATTTGCTCATGACATGACTAGTTGACCAGTTAAACGCTCCACATGGCACCTCTAGTGTTGCATCACATTATCTCACTACCATCGTGCCCACCTGTCGACTTGTATCTACTCTACATCTACACTCTTATAAAATACATAAAATACACTCTTAGAAAAAACAGAGTTGGTGATGATGGTGTGCCTGCCATCCTGCAATATAGGTCGTCCGATTTATATCTGACGGATAGGAAAGAAACTATGGAAAATTTCCAAAAAGTTACCCACACACCTCTCCACATTTGCAAATAAGGCCTTCCCTCGTTCATCCTTTTCTCTCACAAGATAAACTAGTCATACAAATGCATCTTGATGTTACGTGCAACACACATGCATCTTGCTAGTAAGAATGAAAACAAACGACAAAAAAATATTTGGACGGCGGTTTGAAGTCATGACCGCGGGCACAGCGGACAAGGTGGCCTTGTATTGGTATGCTGAGCCGTCAACACACAGGAGCTAGTGTGGTGATTATACACGCACGCACGCATGCACACGAACTGCATCCACACAACACTTGCAAAAACACATGCACCCACGCACGCACGCAACACTCACACATACACACGCAGCCACACACGCACGCAACACTCACACGCACACATGCACGCATGCATGCACACACTAGTACACCACACGACCAACGCACACTCTCACGCTCAAGTGCTCAACCTACAGGTGCATGCGCACACATCAGGCCCTGACAGACACATACACAACCAGGTGATTCCCGCGCACGGGTTGGAGTCTTGTCGCGCCTGCGTAAATTTGTGTTTATCTGACCTTTTCCCTATGCGAACTGAAAGGTGGGACCCACAAGGAACACGATCAATTTAACTAGTCAACATGGCACCATGCAGACTATTTGACCAGTCAACGGAGTGCAATCCGATGCTGAACCGTGAGCAGGTGACCGTATAATCACCGCAAAACGTATATAGTGACCGTAATCAGCTTATTCTGAAGTTCGGTTACCGTATTACGCTTTTCTCTCTGTAGGCCCTCCAAAACTACATCTCTACACGTTCTCGCATGTTACATCTAACAACTATGCAATACAGCACTACTACTACACTCTAACACAATAAATCATATGTGTTTTTAGTTTTACTAGATATCATATTGTTACTTATAATTATTCAGTTTGCACACATTAAAATTCCCTTTGAAATGTATGCCAGTATCATCTACCGCACGGGAAAAATCCCGCCCTTTCCTGTTTAATCGGGTTTGTATCGATGGATCGTGTGAAACAACAAAACTATAGTACTATACAGTACAAGTGACAGTTCACTGGGTCGTCGTGTCGTCTACTCCTCCGTCATAAGAGTGGAGCGCTCGCTTTCATAAATCTTCTAGTCCCTTTCACTGACATGTGGGACATCAAGCTACCGGGTCCACGTGCCATACCGGAATACAGTGCAGAGCATCCGGGGTGAAGCACCCCAGTCATGGCGCCGGTGTAGTAATGAGCAATGAGGCATCAAATCACAAAGCTGCACCTTTCCCGCAGTTAAGTTGGAGGGACGAAGTAATAATGCTAAAAAAAGAAGTTGGAGGGACGAAGCAACCATCATTTCACTCGTTGCTAAATTTGCTTCTCCCTCATCTTCTTCAACTTAACCACGTGTTGCTTCTGTCGTTGTTCTGCCTCATGTGGGACACGGATCGGCTTGGTAAAGCACTGACACGTGGGACAGCATGTTAGCAAACCGCCAGGACAACGTCCTTTGAAAATAAGAAACCTCCCCCGCCATCCGCGCGGCAAAATAACCTCCTTTTTACTAATCTTGATTCTATAATTTTTTAGATCAATATAATTGAGATTTGTATAGATATCACACAGGAGCAAAACCAAGTGGTACGGTTAAGGGCATCCACAATGTGTAGCCAAATGTGAAAATAGCTTTTGGCATCATGGGAACCATTATGGATGGTGTTGCCAAAGCCAAAAAGATGGAACCGAAGCTCCCTGATTGATTGATTGAAGGAATAGAAAAATGCAACGTCTCTCCTCTTTCTCCCATGCTTGGACGCATGTAGTACAGTATAGAGCACAAAGTCTACTCCCCTGTCCCTTCTATCACAAATCACAAAGCAGCGAGGCGTCAAATCACAAAAGTACGGACGAAGCAACCATCATTTCACTCTTTGCTGACTCCGCTTCTCCATCGTCTTCTTCGAGAAACCATCTCACCGCACTAGTACTCCTAGTAGTACTAGTCCTTTGGTTCAACTGACTTCCTAGATGCAAATAAGGTGGT
Organism: Triticum dicoccoides; assembly: GCF_002162155.2. Classification (NCBI taxonomy): domain Eukaryota; kingdom Viridiplantae; phylum Streptophyta; class Magnoliopsida; order Poales; family Poaceae; genus Triticum; species Triticum dicoccoides. The sequence goes on along the minus strand of NC_041383.1, from coordinate 160,262,900 downwards.
TGTCTCGGCTTGCAGGCGGCAGTTGCGTACGACTTACCGTGGTCTCCCTCAATGGTGTTCTCCATCGAACGCACTTCGCCAAACCACAAAAAAAAGATATCATCGACGTCACCACAATGGGGAAGGAAGTCAAATATAGTTACTACCTCCATTTTTTTGTACACAAGGCCAGTATATCAAAATTACAATTTGCAAAGAGCCACTAACACTAATCGAGGCAAAATTGATGGGGTTAGCAACCAAGGACATTAATATCCCCTGCATGCATCCGGAAGTGAGAAGGTTGGTTTCCATGGCGCTGCATTAATCAAGCGATGAGGAGTGAGATGGTTAGCTCTTTGGTCTTGGAGAAAAAAATACGCATTAATTGACACGTGAAACGAGGATTTGTATCGATTAAATCCTGCGAAGGAAAACCCCACCTTTCTTTTTTAACACTAGTACTCCTAGTACGTACGTACTTATCCTGTTCGGGTCTAGGCCTTGCATTGCCAAACTTCGCCACACATTTTTCCCAAGCTTGCCTAAACTTTTCAAAATGAGAAGGAGGTACACTTGCGCACGGCTATCGCGGTCGCACCGCACCCTCACACGGTCGCTCCTGCACACCGCGGTCGCACCGCACCCTCACACAGTCGCTCCTGCACGCCGCAAACCCAACCAAGGGAACGCACCCTCACTGACACGTGTTGTCGCATGTGAACAAACCGAACTCAGCCATCCTATCGCTGACACATAATTTTCGTTCATAGAGTATGTTTATCCAACCGCATGTTGGGCAGTATCCGTATGGCCCGTGCGGTGGTCTATTGGGGAAGAAGAAGAGGTGAGGAAGAAGGAAAGAAGGGTTAGGAGACGTAGGATATTCATTAAACCACCTGAAATGGTAGACTGACCCAAGTCAGGCGACTTGCATAACAAATATATGTTTTTACACAGCAAAAGATCCATAAAAACAACAACATAAAGAAAAACTATCACTGCTCATGGAAAGAGAAGGCCTTGTTGTCTCTGGCTGCCGGTGCGAACCAGCCGTAGCTGCCGACATGTGTCTCCGCACCGTGGTTGTCCTCGGCCTCCAGCTACTCGTTCAAGCAGAGCGTGCGGGCGCTCTGCACGGATGAGAACACAGCCCGGTTCAAGTCGAGGACGTCCGGTTCCGCCTGCAGGAGGGCCTCGATGGGAGCGGCATCCGCACGCTCCGCGTCGAGTTGAGCCTCCACCGCCCGGTTCAAGTCCAGGACGTCCGGTTCTGCCTGCAGGAGAGCGTCGATGAGAGCGGCATCCGCACGCTCTGCGTGGAGTCGAGCCTCTGCCGCCTGGTTCAAGTCCAGGACGTCTGGTTCTGCCTGCAGGAGAGCCTCGATGGCAGTGGCATCTGCGCGCTCCACCTAAAGTTGAGCCTCCGCCACCCGGTTCACATCCACGACATCCGGTTCCGCCTGCAAGAGAGCCTCGATGGCAGCGGCATGCGCGCGCTCCACGTCGAGTTAAGCCTCTGCCTCCCAGTCTTCCTTTAGCATCACCATGTTGAACCGCTGGTCCGCCTGCACCATGGGGGACTTGGACGCCGGCACGAAGTCGACGTCCATCATCTCATACCCATCGGGGGCCTTCTGCGTCACGACCTCCGCCATGAACATTGGATCGGCTTCCTCCTCCTCGTAGCTTGGCTCCAGAGAACTCGGGGATTGGCCCACTACAAAGCGAGCTTGGGAATGGAGGTCTGTGGCACCGACCGCTGCCGTGATTTCTGCGCGGCGCTCCGGTGTGAGCATCTTGTAGTATGTGATCTTGCGGCGCACCATGGCTTTCCGGCGAACTAGGGGACGCTTGATGCGGGCTAGGGGATCTAAAGGTGGGGGAATGGTCTGGAGATTAGGTGTGGTTTTAGGGCAGTGGCTGGCGTAGGCCGAGCAGCGAAGGTTCTGGTGTGAATAGTGGTTCTGGTGACGACCGGTCAATCGGTTTTGATTGTACATCGCTCTTGTCGCGTTCGCGTTGCAGCCCGACACGCTGGACCCTCCATGTCTCTCACCGAATGGAACGCACTTCGTCTTGCATTTTTTCTCGCTTGTGGGACCGTAGTTGAGAGCAAACCGACGTCCCTCCCCCTCTCCCGCCCGCGTCATTTATTATACTACCACTCCCTCCGTTTTATGCGGAGCAAATAAAAACAGAGGGAGTATACTACAGATGAGGATCCCCTGACGTGGCCGAACCTATTGAGTAACTGACATGCGGGGCCTAGCAAGCATGGGGTCCGCCAGTAAGTGGCCGAAAGGGAGGGTAAGGAAGGGATACCTACGTCAGAGGATCCACTTCCACTACTAGTCCCTCCTTCCATTTACTATACAGGGCCTAATGCATTTTTCGAGGCTAACTTTGACCAAATGTTAGAGTAATAATATATGACATGCATCTTACACAAAGCATACGGTCAAATTCGTATGTGAAAGGAGTTTCCAATGATATAATTTTCACATTATACATCTCATGTACTATTAATCTTGTCAATAGTCAAATTGGAAACCATCTCGAGTACAAATCTAGGAGTACGTATGAATCTAACAATATTGATTGGGCGTTGTTGAATGTTGATACCTTTTTGATCAAAGTAGAGATACTTTGACTACACATAAAACTTATATGTAAACTAGAAAGGATAGGAGGGAGTATATTGTACGTTCAAAAACAAAACAAACATTGAATACCCTTTATATATTATTTGCGGATGCTATGATCACCGGTTCAAAATTTTGAATCCGCCTTAGGTATCACGTGCCCCCACTTGTTCCCTCTCGATTTCATCTCGGGGTCTGGAGATCTATTTAAAGAGGACTAGGGTGGGTACATGTGAATGATACTCGGCGGAATGTTCAAATGAGTCATGCGGGAGGATGGACTCGACTGGAGGGCGACATGATCGATGGAGAAGAGGGTTGGAGAGGAATGAGAAATAAGCAAACGCCACATGATTATACTTGAACGGCTCAAATAAACAATAATTTGTCTCGCTTGGCCTACATACTGAAAAGCCTAATGCGCAACGGGAGCACTGACGCTCGAATATGGCTGGGAAAACAGGGAAACCGACATGTTGGGCACACCCGTCGGGACGACGTAGCACAAACTAGTCCAATGGAGGAGCTGGCCCACGACCTCCTCGCCACCGACAACCGTTCATGTGGGTCGTTGGGGCCAACAACGGGGCGCAGCTCCAGCACCACCTATGGACACGGCGACCGCGGTGAACGACACACTCATATCGTCGCTAGACACGGTCGGTTTCAGTGTGCCGAGGGTAGTGTTAGTGTTGTGGCACGACCAATAGTATGTTTGGTTTGTGCCCAAGGTTGCCCCATCAAAGCATTGGATAGCCAAAATTTTGGTTGAGGTATTGGTTGCCCATGATTTGGCCGACATTGGCAATAAAAATGAACTAGAGTTGGCTAGAGTTCATTGGCATGGCAAAAAAATGGCAACCATCCAAACAAAGACCAATCTTTGGGTCATGACCAAAATTTTGGTTGAGGTATTGGTTGCCCATGATTTGGCCGACATTGGCAATGAAAATGAACTAGAGTTGGCTAGAGTTCATTGGCATGCCAAAAAATGGCAACCATCCAAACAAAGACCAATCTTTGGGTCATGACCAAAATTTTGGTAAGGTGCACTTTGGCCACAATCCAAACACACCCCAACACCCGGCTCGTTGAGGATGCACGGGGCTCCGTGATGCATCCGCGGAGTGGTGTAGCGCGGCCAACTGCATCCTCTAGACCTGAGACCATGCCAGGTCGTCTTGCTTTTTCAATGACATGCCGGGACCGCATGTGAGCAAAGGGCATCTCCAACGTTGCCACGACCCCAGCTGACTACCCTGGCACACCAAAACCCTCATCCCTCGCACCGTCGAACGGTCCGTTCCCAACCGGCGCCAGCTTCCTGCGTTCATATCATCCGTTCGTATGTCGTCGTTAAGAGGCTCAGTGCCCGAGGAACCAACTCAGGCGACTTAATGACGCACCTGGCACTTGGCCTCACCGGAATGTGCTACTTAAAGCGGCAACGCCCAGCTAACCTCCACACCATAGCGCATTGTCCTCCTACCTAGCACCACTCCGCCATGACGGGAAGTGCGAACGCTCTGCGGGAGAGCTTGTTTTCGGGGATGAAGCTCTAGGTTGCCGCCCTCGCTCAAGTCACCTGTCGCGACGCAATAGCGGCATAGCCGGACGTGACCGCACAAGGGGTGGCCACGCTGGCGGCCGACGACGGGAGCACCGTCAGCTACGCATCCTACTTGCCGCCGTCCAACGTCCGGCACCGCCGAGGTCTGGGACTCCTCCGAGGATGAGTAGGGCATGGGAGGCGGCAGGGCATGGTGTGCCAACTGGCTGGTCTGTATACCGTGTTCTACTCTTCCTCGCCAGAGACCGCACCTTCACTTCACGGGTCTTGAACCCTGCCCCCGTACATAGAGATCGCAAATGGAGGACGTCGGTCGCTGCCGTAGAATAGGTTTAGGGTCGGGTTTCTTTTATTTTTCTGTCCTATAAAAGTTCGAAATGTAATGAAAATCTGCCGTGTTTGCATTAATCTCGGCCGGTGTATATGAACTTTCACAATAATATACATATTGTAGGAGTACTAGCAAGATGCCCGTGTGTTGCACGGAAGATCAAGATCTTGTGGGAGAAAAGGATGAACGAGGGAAAGCCTTGTCTGCAAATGTGGAAAGGAGTGCGGGTAAATTGTCATAGTTTCCTTCCTATCCATTAGATATAGATCGGACGGCCTATATTGCAGGATGACAGGCACACCATCATCACCAACTCTGCTTTTTATTGAATCAAGACAAATCTAACATGCGAAGTAAAATAAACACATAGGGTCTATACATACACAATTTATCTTAGGCACTCCAATAGTACGTCCACTACACATTCACGCATTTCACATCTTTCTACATCTACGGGAACCTACGAAAGGGTTAGCGTAAATTGCCTCTCTCTCCTCCCCTTATTTTCATGGCGGTGGGTCCCTCCCTTCCCCCAATCTACAATCAACAGCGCACACGTTTCACATTACGTTAATTACATAACTGGAATTACGTAGGTGTAGCATTACTCGTCCTAAAAAACCCAACTAAGCCAACCTCCCAGCATATCACACGGGAAAAGACCCGGCCGTGCCATTTTAGTTGGGATTACGGGATTACTAGTAGTAGTATCGATGCATCGCGCAAAGCAACAAATTTTTTTGAGGGGGCGAAGCACCTAGTTTAAAAGGAAAAAAGGCAGTACACTCACAACACTCCTGTCACTGTCGCATTGCACCCCACACACGTTCGGTCCTGCACACGGCTCACGCAAATGGAACGCGCTTCGGCTTGCCTCTTCACTGACACGTGGGACTACACTTGGAGAAATCAACCATGTGCCAAACTCCCCCCGCCCACCGCGCGAAAATCCTCCCCCCACACACAAAAATTGCCCCCAAATCCGATTCAACCGCTCTTCGGCCAACTAGCCAATAATATTCCCCAAACCCCCCTCCCCCCCGTCCCCCTCCACTCTATTCGCTCCACCAAAGCCGTC
>NC_041383.1:160248737-160256923 GCF_002162155.2 Triticum dicoccoides | reverse complement strand
ACCAAAGCCGTCGTCCTTGCTGCACCGATACGTCGGCACCGTGGTTCATCGAGGGGACGCATGGCGATCCTCTCGCTCCCATAGTACGCTCTCGTAGACTGCCGTCCTCTAGCCGCGCCGCCACCTCTGGCTACCTTCTTGTGGAGGCGCACGGCGGTCAGCGCCGCCACCGCTGGCGACGTTCGTGTGGAGACGCACGATGGTCAGCTTCTCCCATGGTACGTGCATTCTAGACTGAGGCCCCGTTCATGTCAGTGTAGCGCTGAATGTTAGCTGATAGACGCTGTTAATCTCACTATTTGCCGAAGTAGTTTACTGCTAATATGCTCTGCTTAAGAAGCTTCCTTGGCCTGTTCTGCACTCAATCTGCTTAGCTGAGATGGCATGCCAAGGCCGATTAGTTGCTAAAATATCCTGCCATATATTTATTGTGACGTAGATTGCCATGGCCTAGTAGCCAATTTGTTAGGTGAAATAGCTCTACACCGTTTTATACTCGATCTTTGTTGCGGCTATGGCCTTCGATAGTTTGATGGCTGTGTGCTCGGCCTCATTGACTGCTGAAACAGCCTGCCATAATTTAGCACTCAAATCTGTTTGCTGAATTAGCTTTACATATATTTCGTTACTTAGATCTGCTCGTCCAAATATCTTGCCATAGCTTTAGACATCAACCTAGGGTTTTTTTTCTGGATTTCATAAAAAAAGCATATATGTTTTTCCTGTAATATCTAGTAGAAGAACTAATTTGTATGTCTAACAGATGGACAGGACTTGGATAACTTCTGCTCGAAGATTCTCCACTGCATATGTTGAGGGGGGTTGAAAACTTCTTGAACTTTATCAGAGCTGAGTACGGTGGTCCGAAATCAGATGTGCTCTGCCCGTGTAGCAGTTGTATGAATTCAGTTACAAGACCCCAGTCAACTGTGCAAAATCATCTATACTTGTATGGGATGTCGGTCACATATACTATGTGGGTTCATCATGGTGAAACTGTGAACGTCAATGTTATTGCCTACGTGGAAGCAGCAGATCACCATCTTGATCTGCCTGATGCTCAAGTGGAAGAGGAGGAGGAGGTGGTGGTGGCGGAGCTAGTGAGTTTGACCAACATTGAAACAATGCTACGAAATGCTCATGCATTTCGTGAACTTTCACCTATAGAAGAAAAACAGTGGGACCGCATGTTGGAACAATGCAACATGGCTATCACCCTAGGAAATAAGCTGTCAGTATTCTCAGCTATGGTCTCCTTTCTTCAGGTGAAGACATCTGAGTGGATGACCAACAAATCATTTGATGCGATGTTGGCTGCTTTCCGCAAATCTTTCCCAGATGCGTCTGAGCTGCCACACACCTACACTAAAATGAAGAATTTCCTTCGTGCAGTTGGAATTGGATATGATATGATCCATGTTTGTAATAATAATTGTGTTCTATTCTGGAAGGATTATGCCAACTTAAGTGAATGCCTGAAATGCAAATCATCAAGATGGAAAGATGGCGATGCTGTGAAGAGGATTCCTCATAATGTTCTGAGACATTTTCCGATTACACCAAGATTGCAGAGGTTGTTTCATGATGCTGAAACAAGAGAGGATGTACTATGGCATTCTAGGAACCAGGAGTACATAGATCAGAATGTAATGAGCCATCCATCTCATGGTAGTGAGTGGAAAATCTTCAATGATAAACACAAAAAGTTTGCTGCTGATCTAAGAAACATTAGACTTGGCTTAGCTTCAGATGGATTTAACCCATTTGGCCACCAGAGCGCCACATATAGCATGTGGCCAGTGCTTGTTATCCCTTACAACATGCCTCCAAATGTCTGCACCAAAGAATCAAACTACATGATGGCCTTGCTCATCCCAGGTCCAAAAAGTCCTGGAAAGGATTTTGATTTGTTCATGGAGCCTCTTGTGGAGGAACTTTAATAGCTATGGAGGGGTGTTCTCACTCGAGACCTATATAGCAGCCCACCAGCTGATTTCTTTCTGTGTGTTGTTATAATTTGGTGCATCCATGATTATCCGGCTTTGGGCAATATGTCAGGGCGAACGACACATGGTTACAATGCATGTGTTCGCTGTGACAGGAATCCGCTGTCATACGCAATACTTAACAAGATATGTTACATTGGACACTGTCATTTCCTTACCATGGACAAGCCGCATCCAAGAAAATACCGAAGACATGTGTTCAATGCAAAGCATGAAAATCGTGATGCGCCAAAGAGGCTCACCGCCGATGAGTTGCAAGTGGAATTAGAGAAGGTCAGGCATATTACACCAGGAAACCATCCTGGTAATGGTAGCGGGAAAAGGAAGCGTGGCAGGGCAGAAGAGAGATTATTGTTTACCCACAGATCCACTTTGTGGGACTTGGAGTATTGGAAAGATTTGGATCTACGGCATAATCTTGATGTGATGCACATCGAGAAAAATATATGTGATAGCATTATCGAAACACTTCTTAATATTGAAGGCAAGACGAAAGATACCTTAAAATCTAGGATTGATTTGACACACCTGGGTATCAGAAAGGATTTGCAGGTGCAAGATGAAGGTAAACCACGGGATATGGCACCAGCCGTGTACGTCTTGGACAAGGTAAAACAAAAGAATTTTGCGAGGTCTTGTCACGTGTGAGATTCCCACATGGATTTGCTTCAAACCCTGAAAGGAGAGCCAGTGCACGTGGAAACAAGGTACAAGGGTTGAAAACTCATGACTGCCATGTCCTACTTCAAAGGGTTTTACCTGTTATCCTTAGAGGATTGGGCCGCCCTGACTTATACAGAGCAGTTGCAGAGTTGGGACAATTCTTCAGGGAACTCTGCAGTAGAAATATCAGGATAGATGCTTTGGAGTGTCTTAGAGACAAGATACCAACTATCCTATGTGACCTTGAGAAGATATATCCTCCAGCCTTCTTTGATGTGATGGTGCATTTGGTTGTTCATCTACCTGATGAGGCACTACTTAGAGGTCCAGTACAGTATGGCTGGATGTACCCTATTGAAAGGTGGCTAGGCACTTTCAAGGGCTATGTTAGGAATAGAGCTAGACCCGAGGGTTCCATTGCAGAGGCCAACATTGCTACAGAAGCGTTGACATTCTGCTCAAAATTCATTGAAACAGCTGATCAGCTTAGCAAAGAGTTGGGTGAAGAGAATCTCGGGCTCAATGTTTTCGATTATTCTGTTTGAGTTACAGGGAAGAGTCGACAAGAGGACAAACCTAAATATTTGAACAAAATGGTTTGGTATGTGTTGAATAACTGTCTTGAGATACTACCTTATATCAAGTAAGTGTAGTACTGCAGCTTATACATCGTAATCTACTAAACTTGCAGCACATTCTTATATATTTAGATGTTTGACGCGATCACTATGTTGTGCAGCATCTACAAAGAGGAGTTACTGTCGCAAAATCCACGAAACGTTGACAAACTGGTTATGGCAGGATTTGCGAAATGGTTCAAGAACCATGTAAGCTTTTGAATTACACTATCAGTTTTTTTAATATATTGAGTACATAAGATGATCAGCTTATCTATTTTCTAACCATAGGTTAAGAAGATGCGGGAGGATGGGCAGGCAATTGATGATGCCCTTTACTCACTAGCAATGGGTCCTGATACTCGGGTAAGACATTATGAATCTTGCGTTGTTGGATATGTGCGCTACAACACCCTTGCACGAGATGAAGGCAGGAAGACAATAAATAGTGCCATCATGAGCATGGATACGTATGACAAAGAGACAACTGAAATGTATGCTAACATAATAGACATTGTTCAGTTGTAGTATATGTCCAGTTTTGAGGATCATCGGTGTGTGGTTCTGTTGTGTTGTCGTTGGTATAACCTGTTTTCCAGGATCGCAAAACCCAGAGCTGATGATTATTTCAAATCCATCAATGTCAAGGCAGCGTACTAGACCAACGAGTCTTTTATTTTGGCAAATCAAGCAACACAGATATTTTTCTTGGAAGACTCATTTGCACATAGCGATGACTGGACAGTATTGCAAAGGTTTGAGCAGATGAATTCATTTAATGAAGTTGCACAACAAGATGATGCTTACACTGCTCCTGATGTACAAGATAACATAGATGTTCCTAATACCTCTGAGAACCATCACGTCAATGACGCCGGTGAAAAGATTGCCTGTCGTGCTGTGGACATACAAGCGTTGATCAAGAAGAAGCCAACGTTCGAGGACATTGAGGACGAAGAAGAAGATGACACCATGGGGAATTATGATTCAGACTAATACACATGGCAAAGATGTTGATGTTGCTGCTGCGGATGATGATTACAATGCTTTTGTCGTATTTGCCTGACAGAAGACATTTTTTTATCTGCTATGTGAAATTGTGTTTACTATGACAACTAAAACCTGATGAACATGTTGTTTAGTATTTTGCTGTGAGAACATCAGTTGTTATGTATGCTGATTTTGTTTGGTGATTGTATGACAACTAAAACATGATGACATTGTTGTTTAGTTGTACTCATATTTGGCCGTGAAACTTGAATTTGATGACATAGTTTGTTGTTGGACTGCAATTTGCTCGACGTCTTCGAATGAGAACAAAGCTGACCCGACATGGCCTCTGCTATTTATTTATTAATGAGCAAAAGGGGATACCCCCTGATTTCCGTTAATAGAAATCATTAGATGTTCACAACACTACGCCCAGCCTGCTACACAGGTTTTATTCATTACTAGTTTCAGCAAAGTGCTCATGTCATAGCCACTGAATGCATCACGAGTGCAACATACACTACAAATAAAGAGACAATCATCCTACAGAGCACATTGATTTTGCCCATTATCCTCACAAGCTCTTTCATCTCCTCATTGCTGTCAAGGCCGTTCAGCAGCTGTTGCTTGGCCATGATCAGAGGAACTGCATCTTTAACCTTCTGCTCTGCATCTTCCTCTTCTGTCATTCCTTCAGTTACTTGTCCAACACCCCAACCTGCTGGTATTGGGATACCTCGGCTAACCAAATAATCAATGTAGTTGCATTCCCCCACATCAACAACTTCCCAGAAATACAAATCACAGAATCTTCCCTTTTCTACACGAATCAAATTGGAAGATCATCAACCAAACTATTAAAAAAATCAGCAACTGAAAGCAGCAGAACAACACTTAAAACATATTATTACCCCATGATTCGGGCATTTGTAGAAGACTCGGCCAGGGTTGAGGATTGTGGTTGAGACGCGACGGATGACTTTGCGTGATTTGCAGCAGTGGCACCACACCAACGGCAGCGTGTTGCGATGAGCAATCGGCTACGGTGCGCATGCCGGCGGGGGTGTGATGAGACCCACAGGCGATGGTATGGGTGGCGACTTGGCGCATATCTGGTTGTTGCCTGCTGAAGCGCGGGTGGACGAGCAGCCAGCGGACATGGTTGCTGCGGCCAGAGCTTCTGATGCTAGGCAGAGTAAGTAGAGAAGAGGAGAAGCGAACGTTGGATATGTCAGTTTCATTACTTGTAGAGTAGCATAGCATCATATATAGTCATAGTCTAGGTTTGGATTCGAACCAGCTACAGGAGCACGTCTCTCTTTTTTCTAAAACTCGGCAACGTCTCTTTACTGGTACACTAGCTTGTTCTGTACGCCTTCCCAAGTCTTTGATTTTCTTTCCCTTTTTTTGCGAGGAAGGAAGGAGGACAAAATTGAGAGTTCCTGGGACTCGGACCCAAGACCTCTCGGTTGAAAACCAAGGGTGCTAGTCACTTATGTGGCAAACGTTCCCTGTGAGGAGGACGGCAGACGAACGCATTTTCCTCGCAGTTTTCTTCCTATATATATAAACATATGCTACTTGGTGTCCACTTAGTCAACAAACGATTGTGCCAACCTTGACCGTTGGACTGACATTCAACGTTTGTCGTGTTTATTCAGTCTCTTCTTCCTCGAGCCGCCAAATCCAAACCAGCGTCGGCGGGACCACCTGCTCCCGCTTCCCACGGCTGGCTGTGATCTTCCCCAGCTCCTGTTCATTCCCGTCCGAGGCCTCACCATTGTCCTCCACCTTGGTTCACTCGTAGCAGCGCCGCCCTCCGGCGTTGTCAACATGATCAACAACCGAGAGGAATAAGGAGATGACTGTACAAGGTGAGGATGATAGTAGGGACCCAGCAGCGCGTGCAGTAATTTTGTTTTTTCGGGACGGAGAAGGGTATCAACTGGGTTGTGCGGGACCTGTGGCCCGTCTAGCCCAGGCTTTTATTTCACATGTTTAGCACATGACCAGCCCAGTTTGTTTTTTTCCTTTCTGAAAAATGGCTAGCCAGCTATTTTGTTTTTTGCAGAATAACCAACATAGGCCTACTTACTTTTCTACGCCCTGCTGGGCCGAAAATCTTTCCAGACGAGGAGGAATGCATTTTCCCAGAAAATAGGCTATAAGTAATAAGAAATGAGCTATAAGTAATAAGAAATGGGCTATAAGTAATAATAAATGGGCTGTAAAATGAAAAAATACAGCAAACACGCAATTAGTTCCAAAATATTGTTTTCTTTCGAATTTTGATATTTTAAATTTCATTGTTTTTGTGCGGGTAAAATTTCATTGAATTTAAATTAAGGTATATTTAGATTTAAAATTAATTTGAATCTGGCAAGAAATTTCGGCTTGTATGTTGTTTGGGACAGATTTGGAGGCTGACTTGTGGGTCTACTAGGTTGACGTGTACTTTGGCTTTGTCAACTTAGTCCACAAACGATTCTAGCAGCAGTGACCGTTGGATGTTAATCCAACGGCCATGTTGTTTCTTCAATATCTGATCTTCTTGCTTCAGCCGCCCAAACCAGCTCCGCTGGGACTGCCTGCTCCTGCCTCCCATGGCCGGCTGTGCTGCCGCACAGGCCGCACCGCCCCACCCTAATTCATTGCTGGCCAGGCCATTCCTCTACTCACCCACACCTCCTATTATTTTCCGGCTACGGCAGCCAGACCAGTAAACCCTCGTACTCCTCACCGCATGGGCAACCATTGTCGAGTCTTCCCCGGCTCCATGTCGTTCCCTTCCTAGGCCTCACCTCGTCCACCGCCATGGTGCTCTCGGCCCGGCCTGGTGAACGTGGTCAACGAACGACATCCATCGGCCGTGGACTGTATGTGGAGAGGCTAACAGCTGGGTCCACGGCCACACACAAGGAAATGCCTCCTTATTACTTGCAAAATAATGATTCCTCCACCTGACAGCTGGGACCCACCATAAGGGCATCTGTATTTCACGAAAAAAATGTTCCCCCTGCTGACATGTCGGACCCACCAGCTATATCTTTGCATGCAAGGAAGTGCCTCCTTATTACGCACAAAAAAAAATGAATACCCCCCTGCTAGCTGGGACCCACCATAGTGGGAGGATGACTTGTGGGCCAACTAAGTTGACGGGGACGGAGGGCTTTGTTAACTTAGTCAATATGAACGATTCTAGCTCCAGTGACCGTACGATGTCCATCCAACTGCCATAGTGCTTCTTCAACCTGTGGTCTTCTTGCTCCAGCCGCCCAAAGCAGCGCCGGTCCTGCCGCATGCTCCTGCCTCCCATTGCCGGTTGTGCTGCCGCGGAGGCCTCACCGCCCCCTACTATTCCCACCACTGGCCAGGCCCTGCGGTGACGGCAGCCTCACACCGCAGCTGAACTAGTGAACCCTCGTACTCCTCTTCGCGCGAGCTTCCACTGTCGCGTCTTCCCCGGCTCCGCGTCATCCCCTTCCTAGGCCTTGCCGTCGTCCACCGCCGTGGTGCTCTCGGCGTGGCGTGGTTAACATGGTCAAGGAATGACTTCCATCGGATGTGGACTGTACGTGGAGAAGCTGATAGCTAGGTCCACGGCCGCAGCAAGGAAGTGCCTCCTTATTACGCGGAAAATAATGATTCCTCCACCTGACAGCTGGGACCCACCGGACGGGCCACTGTATTTTGCGAAAAAAACGTTTCCCCCTGACTTCTGGGACCCACCGGATGGGCCACTGTATTTCACGAAAAAAATGTTTCCCCCTGACTGCTGGGACCCACCAGCTACATCTTCGCACGCAAGGATGTGCGTCCGGGCAAAAAAAACAATTCGCCCCCCTGACTGCTGGGACCCACCAACTACATCTTCGCACGCAAGGAAGTGCGTCCGGAAAAAAACGATTCG